>NC_074674.1:43495705-43513205 GCF_029448725.1 Salvelinus fontinalis | reverse complement strand
ACAGAGAACAACCCACTAGGAAAGTGGCCATCCCCACAGAGACGCCAGCAGAACAGCCCACCTCAGCACCCTACAAAAGTCTCGACACCACAGCAGAACAGTCCACACCAGACCCTGACCATAGAAACGACATCACAACAGAACAGACAAAAGAAAAACCCCAAGCCCAGCAGCTCTCACCCCCTCTGAGCACCCCCCCTGTCAGCCACCCTGATAGCCCTCCTGACAACCCCCCCACACCCACTGAGGACAAACACAAGACACAGATTGTCCTTCTTATGGACTCAAATGGGAAATATTTAGAAGAAAAAAAACTTTTTCCCAAACACAGTGTGTCTAAACTCTGGTGTCCAAACACCCAGCGCGCCCTAGACCTTCTGTCTGAGGACAAACTAGGCTCACCTAGCCACATAATAATACACACAGGCACAAACGACCTGAGAGCGCAGCAGGAAAGGGTGGCCACAGCACTGAAGGGAGTGATTGAAAAAGCTTCTTCTACTTTCCCCAACGCACAAGTGGTTATCTCCACCCTGCTACCACGAAAAGACTTCCACCCTGCTACAATACAGCGGGTAAACGCAAGCATTTCCCGTGACTGTGCCTCAAAACCAAATGTTTTTCTGGCACACCACGCCACCCTGGACTTGAACAGCCTCTATGACCAGGTCCACCTCTACAAGGCAGCAGTGCCCACCTTTGCCCGGACTCTAAAGGACATCGCTCTCAAACGAAGCCCCAACACTTCACACAGGAGCAACAGATCAATAGACACCCCACCCAGACCAGCAAGACACCCTCCAAGACCTCCAGGACCCCCCCCGGACCTACACACCCCCCCAACATCAACCATGCCCACACCCAATTTAGGCCCCCTCAGATCAGACCCATGCCACTCCTGCCCACCCCATGCACCCCACCCCCGCAAAGAGGGTTTCAACATGGAAGTCACACATACGCCCAGGTAGTGAGCGGGCAAACAGGCCCAACCCCCACTCTTACACTCGCCCAAGCCAACGGCATGTACCAGATGCTCAGCAGGCTCTGCTCACACTTACTGGCCTGAGGCCAATCCCCGACCAACAACATTGGACACTTTATGGAACAAAAAGCCTTCACTATATCATCCTGGAATATCCAAGGTCTGAGGTCATCTGCCTTTGGCCTAAAGAGCAGGAACCCGGACTTCACCAAAGAAATCGGTAATGCAGACATTGTCATCCTGCAAGAAACCTGGTACAGAGGAGACGGACCCACTGGTTGCCCTCTAGGTTACAGAGAGCTGGTAGTCCCATCCACCAAACTACCAGGTGTGAAACAGGGAAGGGACTCAGGGGGAATGCTAATTTGGTATAGAGCAGACCTAACTCACTCCATTAAATTAATCAAAACAGGAACATTTTACATTTGGCTAGAAATTCAAAAGGAAATTATCTTAACAGAGAAAAATGTCCTCCTGTGTGCTACCTATATCCCCCCACTAGAATCCCCATACTTTAATGAAGACAGCTTCTCCATCCTGGAGGGGGAAATCAATCATTTCCAGGCCCAGGGACATGTATTAGTCTGTGGCGACCTAAATGCCAGAACTGGACAGGAACCTGACACCCTCAGCACACAGGGGGACAAACACCTACCTGGAGGTGACAGCATTCCCTCCCCCATATGCCCACCTAGGCACAACTTTGACAACATAACCAACAAAAACGGGTCACAACTCCTGCAGCTCTGTCGCACGCTGGGTATGTACATAGTCAATGGTAGGCTTCGAGGGGACTCCTATGGTAGGTACACCTATAGCTCATCTCTTGGCAGTAGCACTGTAGACTACTTTATCACTGACCTCAACCCAGAGTCTCTCAGAGCGTTCACAGTCAGCCCACTGACACCCCTATCAGACCACAGCAAAATCACAGTCTACTTGAACAGAGCAATACTCAATCATGAGGCATCAAAGCCAAAGGAACTGAGTAACATTAAGAAATGCTATAGATGGAAGGAATGCAGTTTGGAAACCTACCAAAAAACAATTAGGCAACAGCAAATTCAATCCCTTTTAGACAACTTCCTGGGTAAAACGTTCCACTGCAATAGTGAAGGTGTAAACTTGGCAGTAGAAAATCTTAACAGTATATTTGACCTCTCAGCTTCCCTATCAAATCTAAAAATCTCAAATAGAAAACCGAAGAAAATGAACAACAATGACAAATGGTTTGATAAAGAATGCAAAAATCTAAGAAATAAATTGAGAAACCTGTCCAATCAAAAACATAGAGACCCGGAAAACCTGAGTCTACGCCTTCACTATGGTGAATCACTAAAACAATACAGAAATGCACTACGGAAAAAGAAGGAACAGCACGTCAGAAATCAGCTCAATGTAATTGAAGAATCCATAGACTCTAACCAATTCTGGGAAAATTGGAAAACACTAAACAAACAACAACACGAAGGTTTATCTATCCAAAATGGAGATGTATGGGTAAACCACTTCTCCAGTCTTTTTGGCTCTATAACAAAGAATAAAGAGCAAAAACATATACATGATCAAATACAATCCTAGAATCAACTATTAAAGACTACCAGAACCCACTGGATTCTCCAATTACCTTGAATGAGTTACAGGATAAAATAAAAACCCTCCAACCCAAAAAGGCCTGTGGTGTTGATGGTATCCTTAATGAAATGATCAAATATACAGACAACAAATTCCAATTGGCTATATTAAAACTCTTTAACATCGTCCTTAGCTCTGGCATCTTCCCCAATATTTGGAACCAAGGACTGATCACCCCAATCCACAAAAGTGGAGACAAATTTGACCCCAATAACTACCGTGGAATATGCGTCAACAGTAACCTTGGGAAAATACTCTGCATTATCATTAACAGCAGACTCGTACATTTCCTCAATGAAAACAATGTACTGAGCAAATGTCAAATTGGCTTTTTACCAAATTACCATACAACAGACCATGTATTCACCCTACACACCCTAATTGACAACCAAACAAACCAAAACAAAGGCAAAGTCTTCTCATGCTTTGTTGATTTCAAAAAAGCCTTCGACTCAATTTGGCATGAGGGTCTGCTATACAAATTGATGGAAAGTGGTGTTGGGGGTAAAACATACGACATCATAAAATCCATGTACACAAACAACAAGTGTGCAGTTAAAATTGGCAAAAAACACACACATTTCTTCACACAGGGTCGTGGGGTGAGACAGGGATGCAGCTTAAGCCCCACCCTCTTCAACATATATATCAACGAATTGGCGTGGGCACTAGAACAGTCTGCAGCACCCGGTCTCACCCTACTAGAATCCGAAGTCAAATGTCTACTGTTTTCTGATGATCTGGTGCTTCTGTCACCAACCAAGGAGGGCCTACAGCAGCACCTAGATCTTCTGCACAGATTCTGTCAGACCTGGGCCCTGACAGTAAATCTCAGTAAGACCAAAATAATGGTGTTCCAAAAAAGGTCCAGTCGCCAGGACCACAAATTCCATCTAGACACCGTTGCCCTAGAGCACACAAAAAACTATACATACCTCGGCCTAAACATCAGCACCACAGGTAGCTTCCACAGAGCTGTGAACGATCTGAGAGACAAGGCAAGAAGGGCATTCTATGCCATCAAAAGGAACATCAATTTCAACATACCAATTAGGATCTGGCTAAAAATACTTGAATCAGTCATAGAGCCCATTGCCCTTTATGGTTGTGAGGTCTGGGGTCCGCTCACCAACCAAGATTTCACAAAATGGGACAAACACCAAATTGAGACTCTGCATGCAGAATTCTGCAAAAATATCCTCCGTGTACAACGTAGAACACCAAATAATGCATGCAGAGCAGAATTAGGCCGATACCCACTAATTATCAAAATCCAGAAAAGAGCCGTTAAATTCTACAACCACCTAAAAGGAAGCGATTCCCAAACCTTCCATAACAAAGCCATCACCTACAGAGAGATGAACCTGGAGAAGAGTCCCCTAAGCAAGCTGGTCCTAACATCTATCTAGGGTCTGCTGTACGCAGATGACCTGGTGCTGCTGTCTCCCACTAAAGAGGGGTTACAGCAGCACCTAGATCGTCTTCACAGGTTCTGTCAGACCTGGGCTCTGACCGTTAACCTAAAAAAAACAAATATAATGATATTCCAGAAAAGGTCGGGAAATAAGGATGACAAATATAAATTCTATTTGGACACAGTTCTATTAGAACACACCAAAAACTACACATATCTAGGACTAAATATGAGCAACACAGGTAGCTTTCACGTGGCTGTGAATGAGCTGAGAGACAAAGCAAGAAGAGCATTCTATGCCATTAAAAGGAACATTAAAATTGAAATTCCAATTAGAATCTGGCTCAAAATTTTTCAATCAGTTATAGAACCAATTGCTCTATATGGCAGTGAAGTATGGGGTCCACTCTCTAATAATGAATTCACCAAATGGGACAAACATCCAACTGAAATATTGCATGCAGAGTTTTGCAAGACTATATTGCAAGTACAAAGAAAAAAACTCCAAATAACGCATGTAGGGCAGAATTGGGCCAATACCCCCTCCTCATTCGAATAGAAAAAAGAGCCATCAAATTTTACAACCATCTAAAAACAAGTGACCCTAAAACATTCCATCACACAGCTCTACAATGTCAAGAGATGAAACCAGAGAAGAGTCCCCTCAGCCAGCTGGTTCTGAGGCTCAGTTCACTAACCCAAACCAACCCCATAGAGCTTCGGGACAGCCCTCAGAAAATCTGGCCCAACCAAATCATCACAAAACAAAAAGAAAAATATATCACCTATTGGAAAGACACCACAAAAAATCAAGGTAAACTTCAATGCTATTTGGCTCTAAACAGACAGTACATGGTGGCAGACTATCTGACCACTGTGACTGATAGAAAACTGAGGAAAAGATTGACTAGGTACAGACTCAGTGAGCACCGTCTGGCTATAGAGACCGGTCGTCACAGACAAACCTGGCTGCCCAGAAAGGACAGGCTGTGCTCACTCTGCTCCAGGGGAGAGGTAGAGACAGAGGTGCATTTCCTACTACACTGTGACAAATACTCAGACCTTAGAGCATATTTCTTTCCCAAAATTATAACTCAATACAAAGAATTTGAAACTATAAAAGATGAAGAAAAAATCAAATATGTATTGGGTGAAAAGCCAAAATGTGCAGTTTTGGCAGCCAAATATGTGTCCTCCTGCCATAACCTGAGGGACAGCCAGTGAAAAATCCCATTTAGCTTAGTTTTGTTTTGTCTTTCATACCAGGTCATATGTCTTCTCAAGTCATATTGACACTGGTCTACTACTGTTGCTTTAATTTATTGTTGTTCTGATTAATATTGTTGTTGTAGTTGTTGTTAATGGTGATCCCATGTCCACTACTACTAGTATTATTACTGTTGGTCCCACCATTTCTTTATATATAAATATATATATATTTTGTATATATATACATATATATTTGATTTTTATTTTTCGATATGTATACTTTGACAATGTAAGTAATAATGAACTTGCCATGTCAATAAAGTCAATTGAATTGAATTGAATTGAATTGAGAGAGAGAGAGAGAGAGAGAGAGACAGAGAGACAGAGAGACAGAGAGACAGAGAGAGAGATGGCATTGCCCTCTTACGCTCTTCGCAATTGCATTCGATGAAGAAAGCTATATTTTCATAAAAAATTAACTTTTTCTCTCCCTCTCTATCATCTCCCCCCCTTACTTTTTTTCTGTCTCCCTCCCTCCCCTCTATCTCTCTCTCGCTGTCTCTCTCTCTCTCTGTCTCTCCAGTACAGTGGCTGTAAGCCCAGGAACCAGTGGGAGATGTGGCATCCCACCCTGGTAGCTGAGGCTGTGTTTGCCATTGCCAACATCTTCAGTTCCCTTCGTCTCATCTCCCTGTTCACAGCCAACTCCCACCTGGGACCGCTACAGATCTCCCTGGGACGAATGCTGCTGGACATCCTCAAGTTCCTCTTCATCTACTGTCTGGTGAGGGAAACACACACACACACACACACACACACACACACACACACACACACACACACACACACACACACACACACACACACACACACACACACACACACACACACACACACACACACACACACACGCACCACAGACAATAATAAAGTTACACATACATAAACCCATAAGCATTAATTAATGCCATTGAAGTGTCTCCAAAATAATGTATTTGCTTTCATACATTGTTCCTCTTGGGTCTTTGTGCTGATATCTGACGTTCTTCTATCCCTCATGAAAAGAAAAGAAATCTTCAATATACTCAAAAGCACACGCACGAGCACACACACAAACACACACACACACACACACACACAGGGACGCAGTTTTAGCCTGTCGGTAGACAAATAAATATTTTACAGATGCACAAAAAGCTTATTTCTTATTTATTTTATTCTTATTTAAACATTTTGTTTACATCCATGTTAGTGAGCATTTCTCCTTTGCCAAGATAATCCATCCACCAGACAGGTGTGGCATATCTACAAGCTGATTAAACAGCATGATCATTACACAGGTGCACCTTGTGCTGGGGGCAATAAAAGGTCACTAAAATGTGCAGTTTTGTCACACAACACAATGCCACAGATGTCTCAGGTTTTGAGGGGGCGTGAAATTAACATGCTGTCTTCAGGAATGTCCACCAGAGCTGTTGACAGAGAACTTATTGTTCATTTCTTTATTATAAGCTGCCTCCAACATTGTTTTAGAGAATAAGAAAGTCCAATCGGCCTTATAATTACAGACCACGTGTAACCACTCCAGCCCAGGAACTCCACATCCGTCTTCAACCGTCTGTGACCAGGACTGCTGATGGAACTGTGAGTTTTCACAACTGCAGAATTTCAGCGCAAACTGTCAGAAACCAACTCAGGCAAGCTCATCTCCGTGCTCGTTGACATCACCAGGATCTTGACCTGACGGCAGTTGGGCGTCGTAACTGACTTCAGTGGACAAGTGTTCACCATTGATGGCCACTGACACGCTGGAGAAGTGTGCTCTTCACGAATGAATCCCGGTTTCAACTGTACCGGGCAGATGGTTTGCTGATGTCAACGTTGTGAACAGAGTGCCCCATGGTAGCGGTGGAGTTATGGTATGGGCAGATAATCTACAGACAACAAACACAATAACATTTTTTTTATGGCATTTTGAATGCACAGAGATATCGTGACGAGATCCTGATGCCCATTGTCGTGCCATTCATCCACCGCCATCACCTCATGTTTCAGCATGATAATGCACAGCCCCATGTAGCAAAGATATACACACAATTCCTGGAAGCTGAAGAAGTCCCAGATTTTCCATGGGCTGCATACTCACCAGACATGTCACCCATTGAGCATGTTTGGGATGCTCTGGATCAACGTGTATGACAGCGTATTTCCAGTTCCCGCTAATGTCCAGCAACTTTTCACAGCCATGGAACAGAAGTGGGACAACATTCCAAAGGCCATAATCAACAGCCTGATCAACTCTCTGTGAAGGAGATGTGTTGTGCTGCATGAGGGAGGTGGTGGTCACACCAGATACTGACTGGTCTTCTGATCCACGCCCCTACTTGTTTTTAAAGGTATCTGTGACCAACAGATGTATATCTGTATTCCCAGTCCTGTGAAATCCATAGATTAGGGCCTAATGAAGTTATTTCAATTGACTGATTTCCTAATACGAACTGTTTTTCAGTAAAATCTTTTAAAATGTTGTTATATTTTGTTTAGTGTACGTCCGTTGCATAAAGGGATCCTTAAACTGGGGCGGCAGGTAGTCTTGCGGTTCAGCGCATTGGGCAAAGAACCGAAAAGTTTGCTGGAACAAGCCGCAAAGTCCAAAAAATCTGCAGTTCTACCCTTGAGCAAGGCATTCAACAGCAACTGCTGCCTGGGCGCCAAATGACTTCGATTAAGGCAGCCCCCCACCCCCCCCCCATCCCCCCCATTCATCTCTGACACATTTCGGTTGAATGCCTTGACTCATGCAAATGACTCAGTTATGCCCCCTTTGACTTGTTCCTCTTTGTATGTGGTTCTAGGTGTTGCTGGCGTTCGCCAACGGGCTGAACCAGCTCTACTTCTACTACGAGACAAAGGCCTCCGACGAGAAGGGCAAGTGTAAAGGCATCCGCTGTGTCGAGCAAAACAACGCTTTCTCCACGTGAGTTTGATGACGCGTGTGCACTTGTGTGTGTGGTAGAATTGTTACAAATATAATTATAATCTCTCTCCTCCTCCCTCCCTCCATCTCTTCCCCTTCCCGCCCTCCCTCCCTCCATCTCTTCCCCTTCCCGCCCTCCCTCCCTCTCCCCATCTCTTCCCCTTCCCGCCCTCCCTCCCTCCTTCCTCTAGGTTGTTTGAGACGCTCCAGTCTCTGTTCTGGTCTATCTTCGGTCTGATCAGTCTGTATGTGACTAACGTAGATGCTGACCATCAGTTTACAGAGTTTGTAGGGGCAACCATGTTTGGAACCTACAATATAATCTCTCTGGTGGTTCTACTAAACATGCTGATCGCCATGATGAACAATTCCTATCAACACATCGCTGTGAGTACTACTACTACTACTATACTACTATACTACTAACTACTACTATACCACTGCTATACTACAGCTATATTACCATTATACATCAACCATACTACTACTATACCACGTCTATACTACCACTATACCACATATATACTACAACTATACTAATACTGTGTTACAACTATACTACCACCGTACTACTACTATACGACAGATATATTACCACTATCCCACAGCTATACTACAGATATACTGCCACTATACCACAACTATACCACAGCTATACGACATATATATTACAACTATACCACAGCTATACTACAGATATACTGCCACTATACCACAACTATACCACAGCTATACGACATATATATTACAACTATACCACATCTATACCAAAGATATACTACCACTATACCACAACTATACTACTACTATACCACATGTATACTACAGATATACTACCACTATACCACAACTATACTGCTACTATACCACATGTATACTACCACTATGCCACATATATACTACTACTATACTAATACTGTGTTACAACTATACTACCACCGTACCACTACTATACGGCAGATATAATACCACCATACTACAGCTATACTACAGATATATTACAACTATACCACAGCTATACTACCACTATACCACATATATACTTCTAATATACTAATAATGTGTTACAACTACACTACCGCTATACTACCACTATACTACCGCTGTGGTATATAGTGTACTGCCACTATAATACTATACTATACCGCCCCTATACTACTATTATACTACCCTTACACTACTACTATACTGCCACTATACTGGCACTGTACTATCGCTATACTGTCTCTATACTACCACTATACTACCACTGTACTATACCACCACTATACTACCACTATACTACCACTGTACTACCAATATACTACCAATATACTACTACCACTACTATACTACTACTATGTTGCTGCTATAGTATTATACAACTACTATACTGCTGATGTACTGCTACTATGGTTATGCTATACTAATGCTATACTACAGGTATACTACCAATATACTACTACTACCACTACTATACTACTACTATGTTGCTGATATAGTACTATACTACTACTATACTCCACTGTATGTTCCGCCTTGTCTCGTGCTCATGCAGTCTGTAGTTTGTTAATCTTCGTTGTTTAACATAATTTGGCATTTTAGTTGTTTCAGCTCATTTTCCAAAGTCAACTCAACAAAAAAAATTGACATTTTTCAAAACAGTGTATTAACCTTCTGCCTTAAAATTTGAAATAACACATATATTTTTTTAAAGTGTTCTCTCTCCTGAGTGAAAACCCTGATGAAGGCTAGGCTTAAGACCAAGCATGTTTATCAATGTCCACTGCCATCCAAGAGTTTCTGAATTTCCTCTTCACTTCAACCTATACAGGACCATGCAGACATTGAGTGGAAGTTTGCAAGGACCAAGCTGTGGATGAGTTACTTTGAAGAGGGGGGTACTCTACCTTCTCCCTTCAATATCGTACCCAGCCCCAAGGCAGTGTGGTACCTGGTGTGTTGGACCAATAGACATGTCTGTAAGAGGACCCACTCCAAACCAACTGACACCTTCGGCACCTTGGGGGTGAGTGATGACAGATATACTCACACAGACAGGAGGCAGGCACCCTGGGGGTGAGGGATGACAGATATACTCACACAGACAGGAGGGAGGCACCCTGGCGGTGAGGGATGACAGATATACTCACACAGACAGGAGGCAGGCACCCTGGGGGTGAGTGATGACAGATATACTCACACAGTCAGGAGGCAGGCACCCTGTGAGTGAGTGATGACAGATATACTCACACAGACAGGAGGCAGGCACCCTGGGAGTGAGTGATGACAGATATACTCACACAGACAGGAGGCAGGCACCCTGGGAGTGAGTGATGACAGATATACTCACACAGACAGGAGGCAGGCACCCTGGGAGTGAGTGATGACAGATATACTCACACAGACAGGAGGCAGAAAACCTGGGAGTGAGTGATGACAGATATACTCACACAGACAGGAGGCAGGCACCCTGGGAGTGAGTGATGACAGATATACTCACACAGACAGGAGGCAGGCACCCTGGGAGTGAGTGATGACAGAATACTCACACAGACAGGAGGCAGGCACCCTGGGAGTGAGTGATGACAGATATACTCACACAGACAGGAGGCAGGCACCCGGGGAGTGAGTGATGACAGATATACTCACACAGACAGGAGGCAGGAACCCTGGGGGTGAGTGATGACAGATATACTCACACAGACAGGAGGCAGGCACCCTGGGGGTGAGTGATGACAGATATACTCACACAGACAGGAGGCAGGCACCCTGGGGGTGAGTGATGACAGATATACTCACACAGACAGGAGGCAGGCACCCTGGGGTGAGGGATGACAGATATACTCACACACACATGAGGCAGGCACCCTGGGGGTGAGTGATGACAGATATACTCACACAGACAGGAGGCAGGCACCCTGGGGGTGAGTGATGACAGATATACTCACACAGACAGGAGGCAGGCACCCTGGGGGTGAGTGATGACAGATATACTCACACAGACAGGAGGCAGGCACCCTGGGGTGATGGATGACATATATACTCACACAGACATGAGGCAGGCACCCTGGGGGTGAGTGATGACAGATATACTCACACAGACAGGAGTCAGGCACCCTGGGAGTGAGTGATGACAGATATACTCACACAGACAGGAGGCAGACACCCTGGGGGTGAGTGATGACAGATATACTCACACAGACAGGAGGCAGGCACCCTGTGAGTGAGTGATGACAAATATACTCACACAGTCAGGAGGCAGGCACCCTGGGAGTGAGGGATGACAGATATACTCACACAGTCAGGAGGCAGGCACCCTGGGGGTGAGTGATGACAGATATACTCACACAGACAGGAGGCAGGCACCCTGGGGGTGAGTGATGACAAATATACTCACACAGACAGGAGGCAGGCACCCTGGGAGTGAGTGATGACAGATATACTCACACAGTCAGGAGGCAGGCACCCTGGGGGTATGATGACAGATATACTCACACAGACAGGAGGCAGGCACCCTGGGGGTATGATGACAGATATACTCACACAGACAGGAGGCAGGCACCCTGGCGGAAATTAGGTGACGCATACACACACACACACATACTCACGCACACATACACGTACACACACACACATCCTTGATAAAGGTGAGCAATAATGACTGTTTAAAATAAATATTTCAAATAGTGAGCTACAGTTACAGCTAAAGTTTTGAGCTTATGTGTCACGTTCCTGACCTGTTTTCCTTTTTTCTTGTATTTATTTAGTTGGTCAGGGCGTGAGTTGGGTGGGTTGGTCTATGTGTGTTTTTCTATGTTGGGGTTTTTTGTGTTCGGCCTGGTATGATTCTCAGTCAGAGGCAGCTGTAGATCGTTTGTCCCTGATTGAGAATCATACTAAGGCAGCCGGGGTTTCACGTGTGTTTTGTGGGTGGTTGTATCGCGTGTCTGCATTCGTGCCACACGGGACTGTTTGTCGGTTGTTTTATGTTATTTTTGGTTCGTGTTCAGTTTCGATTCATTAAATAATCATGGACACTAATCACTCCGCATATTGGTCTGATCCTTCTCGCCTCTCCTCCTCGACCAAGGAGGAGGATTACGACGACCGTTACAGAACCACCCACCAATCTAGGATCAAGCGGAGTGCAAACGGGCAGCGACAGCAGTGGGAAAAAACCCAGGACTCCTGGACTTGGGAGGAGATCCTGGACGGCAAAGGACCCTGGGCTCAGCCAGGGGAATATCGCCGTCCCAAGGCGGAGCTGGAGGCAGCGAAGGCAGAGAGGCGCTGGTATGAGGAGGCAGCGCGGCGACGCGGCTGGGAGCCCGAGAGTCAGACCCAAAAATTTCTTGGGGGGGGGTACACGAGGAGTGTGGCAAAGCCGGGTAGGATACCTGAGCCAACTCCCCGTGCTTACCGTGGAGTGAGAGGGCGTCGTACTGGTCAGACACCGTGTAATGCGGTCAAGCGCACGTTGTCCCCAGTACGCGTGCTTAGCCCAGTGCGGACTATTCCACCTCGCCGCACTGGTAGGGCTAAGTTGGGCATCGAGCCGGATGTCATGAAGCCGGCCCAACGCATCTGGCCACCAGTGCGTCTCCTCGGGCCGGCATACATGGCACCAGCCTTACAGATGGTGTCCCCGGTTCGCCAGCATAGCCCAGTGCGGGCTATTCCACCTCGCCGCACTGGCAGGGCTACGGGCACCGTTCAACCTGGTAAGGTTGGGCAGGCTCGGTGCTCAAGAGCACGTGTCCTCCTTCACGGTCCGGTATACCCGGTGCCACCTCCAAGTACCAGTCCACCGGTGGCAGCCCCCCGCACCAGACTGTCTCTCCGGGTTCTCTCTCCAGCTGCTCCCACCTGTCCAGCGCTGTCAGAGCCTTCCTCATCTCCAGCGCAGCCAGTGCCTATACCACGCACCAGGTCTACAGTGCGTCTCAGCCGGCCAGAGTCTGCCGTCTGCCCAGCGGCGCCTGAACTGCCTGCCTGCTCAGCGCTGTTTGAGCTGCCTGCCTTCCCAGCGCTGTCCGTCTGTTATGAGCCGTCCAGCCAGGACCAGCCAGAGCCGTCCAGCCAGGACCAGCCAGAGCCGTCCAGCCAGGACCAGCCAGAGTCGTCCAGCCAGGACCAGCCAGAGCCGTCCAGCCAGGACCAGCCAGAGCCGTCCAGCCAGGACCAGCCAGAGCCGTCCAGCCAGGATCCGCCAGAGCCGTCCAGCCAGGATCCGCCAGAGCCGTCCAGCCAGGATCCGCCAGAGCCGGCCAGCCAGGATCCGCCAGAGCCGGCCAGCCAGGATCCGCCAGAGCCGGCCAGCCAGGATCCGCCAGAGCCAGCCAGCCAGGATCCGCCAGAGCCAGCCAGCCAGGATCCGCCAGAGCCAGCCAGCCAGGATCCGCCCCTCAGTCCGGTGCTGTCCCTCAGTCCGGTGCTGCCCCTCAGTCTGGTGCTGCCCCTCAGTCCGGTGCTGCCTATTGGTAGAGTGGGTTTGACATGGAGGGTGGCCATTGGGAGGAGACCACGGAAGCGGGTTTTGACTATGGTGGGTTGGGGACCACGACCAGCGCCAGAGCCGCCACCGTGGACAGACGCCCACCCAGACCCTCCCCTAGAGTTTATGCGGGTGCGCCCGGAGTTCGCACCTTAAGGGGGGGGTTATGTCACGTTCCTGACCTGTTTTCCTTTTTTCTTGTATTTATTTAGTTGGTCAGGGCGTGAGTTGGGTGGGTTGGTCTATGTGTGTTTTTCTATGTTGGGGTTTTTTGTGTTCGGCCTGGTATGATTCTCAGTCAGAGGCAGCTGTAGATCGTTTGTCCCTGATTGAGAATCATACTAAGGCAGCCGGGGTTTCACGTGTGTTTTGTGGGTGGTTGTATCGCGTGTCTGCATTCGTGCCACACGGGACTGTTTGTCGGTTGTTTTATGTTATTTTTGGTTCGTGTTCAGTTTCGATTCATTAAATAATCATGGACACTAATCACTCCGCATATTGGTCTGATCCTTCTCGCCTCTCCTCCTCGACCAAGGAGGAGGATTACGACGACCGTTACAGAACCACCCACCAATCTAGGATCAAGCGGAGTGCAAACGGGCAGCGACAGCAGTGGGAAAAAACCCAGGACTCCTGGACTTGGGAGGAGATCCTGGACGGCAAAGGACCCTGGGCTCAGCCAGGGGAATATCGCCGTCCCAAGGCGGAGCTGGAGGCAGCGAAGGCAGAGAGGCGCTGGTATGAGGAGGCAGCGCGGCGACGCGGCTGGGAGCCCGAGAGTCAGACCCAAAAATTTCTTGGGGGGGGGTACACGAGGAGTGTGGCAAAGCCGGGTAGGATACCTGAGCCAACTCCCCGTGCTTACCGTGGAGTGAGAGGGCGTCGTACTGGTCAGACACCGTGTAATGCGGTCAAGCGCACGTTGTCCCCAGTACGCGTGCTTAGCCCAGTGCGGACTATTCCACCTCGCCGCACTGGTAGGGCTAAGTTGGGCATCGAGCCGGATGTCATGAAGCCGGCCCAACGCATCTGGCCACCAGTGCGTCTCCTCGGGCCGGCATACATGGCACCAGCCTTACAGATGGTGTCCCCGGTTCGCCAGCATAGCCCAGTGCGGGCTATTCCACCTCGCCGCACTGGCAGGGCTACGGGCACCGTTCAACCTGGTAAGGTTGGGCAGGCTCGGTGCTCAAGAGCACGTGTCCTCCTTCACGGTCCGGTATACCCGGTGCCACCTCCAAGTACCAGTCCACCGGTGGCAGCCCCCCGCACCAGACTGTCTCTCCGGGTTCTCTCTCCAGCTGCTCCCACCTGTCCAGCGCTGTCAGAGCCTTCCTCATCTCCAGCGCAGCCAGTGCCTATACCACGCACCAGGTCTACAGTGCGTCTCAGCCGGCCAGAGTCTGCCGTCTGCCCAGCGGCGCCTGAACTGCCTGCCTGCTCAGCGCTGTTTGAGCTGCCTGCCTTCCCAGCGCTGTCCGTCTGTTATGAGCCGTCCAGCCAGGACCAGCCAGAGCCGTCCAGCCAGGACCAGCCAGAGCCGTCCAGCCAGGACCAGCCAGAGTCGTCCAGCCAGGACCAGCCAGAGCCGTCCAGCCAGGACCAGCCAGAGCCGTCCAGCCAGGACCAGCCAGAGCCGTCCAGCCAGGATCCGCCAGAGCCGTCCAGCCAGGATCCGCCAGAGCCGTCCAGCCAGGATCCGCCAGAGCCGGCCAGCCAGGATCCGCCAGAGCCGGCCAGCCAGGATCCGCCAGAGCCGGCCAGCCAGGATCCGCCAGAGCCAGCCAGCCAGGATCCGCCAGAGCCAGCCAGCCAGGATCCGCCAGAGCCAGCCAGCCAGGATCCGCCCCTCAGTCCGGTGCTGTCCCTCAGTCCGGTGCTGCCCCTCAGTCTGGTGCTGCCCCTCAGTCCGGTGCTGCCTATTGGTAGAGTGGGTTTGACATGGAGGGTGGCCATTGGGAGGAGACCACGGAAGCGGGTTTTGACTATGGTGGGTTGGGGACCACGACCAGCGCCAGAGCCGCCACCGTGGACAGACGCCCACCCAGACCCTCCCCTAGAGTTTATGCGGGTGCGCCCGGAGTTCGCACCTTAAGGGGGGGGTTATGTCACGTTCCTGACCTGTTTTCCTTTTTTCTTGTATTTATTTAGTTGGTCAGGGCGTGAGTTGGGTGGGTTGGTCTATGTGTGTTTTTCTATGTTGGGGTTTTTTGTGTTCGGCCTGGTATGATTCTCAGTCAGAGGCAGCTGTAGATCGTTTGTCCCTGATTGAGAATCATACTAAGGCAGCCGGGGTTTCACGTGTGTTTTGTGGGTGGTTGTATCGCGTGTCTGCATTCGTGCCACACGGGACTGTTTGTCGGTTGTTTTATGTTATTTTTGGTTCGTGTTCAGTTTCGATTCATTAAGTAATCATGGACACAAACCACTCCGCATATTGGTCTGATCCTTCTCGCCTCTCCTCCTCGTCCGAGGAGGAGGATTACGACGACCGTTACATTATGTTGTGAACGTTAGAGATAGGTGGTGGCATATTGTGGTAAAGTACGTCATTCTGGCAAAAATAACATGCCGTAGAATTCTGCGGCACCCCGCGAGCTGTGCTGCAGTACGCCACATCTTTTAATGGAAGAACCACTGTATATTGTATGCTCCAATAAAATGAGAAATTAAAGTATTAGTTGGCTTGGGGATTCAAACTAGCGACTTTTCAGTTACTGGCCCAACGCGCTTAACCACGAGGTTACCTGCTGCCCACCTGCTAACAATCATAGCTATGGCCCCATAGGAAGACAACTCCACCATCTACATGGGCACGTGTTGTCACTGAATGGTTTGATGAGTTTGAAATCGATGTAAACCATATGCCACGGCCGTCTCGCTCACCAGATCTCTACCCAATTGCTTATTGGAGATTCTGGAGCCGTATCCGAGACAGCGTTTTTCCACCACTATCAACAAAACACCAAGTGATGGAATTTCTTGTGGAAGAATGGTGTCACATCCCTCCAATAGAGTTCCAGACACTTGTAGAATGAATGCAAAGGTGCACTGAAGCTGTTCTAGCTGCTGGTGGGCCATCTCCCTAATTAAGACACTTGGTGTTGGTGTTTCCTTTATTTTGGCAGTTACTGTACCTCAAATCAAATTGTATTGGTCACATACACATGGGTAGCAGATGTTAGTTTTGAGTGTAGCGAAATGCTTGTACAAAATACTGCATAGTCTCCTTAAGGATTCGAAGCGAGGCGCCGTCTTGCATAAACATACAGGAGAGAGTAGTGAACAACGTTATTATATTAAACTAAAACCCCAAATAATCATGATTTTTTCTTCTTTTTTTTCTTAATGAAATACTTATTTAGTAAACTGAAATAAAATCATGAAGAAAACCCGTTTGAAAAACTATAACTATAACTGAAACTATTATCTTTGTGTCCAAAAGTAATGAAATGACCGAAACAACAGGGTTAGCTTACAGCTAGCTCGCGGTAAAACCGCTAATTAGCATAACAAAAGAGAGCATTCACAACACATGAATTGTAAGAAATATGAATTCACATTACTGAAGGACGAACATGAGAATGCTAACTAAAAGTAATCACAGGAGATGATTGGATCACGGCTTGTGTAGTACTTTCTCTAGTTACTTCCTTCTCCTCAGTTAGAGATCGCCCAGCATGCTCTGCTCCACATCACCGGTGGGCGGAGCTACAGATCTCATATGATGAACTAATAGTTACTCTTAATAGTCTTTCATACTGATACCTTATGTACGTAAGTATTCAGACCCTTCGCTATGAAAAC
>NC_074674.1:43443205-43490705 GCF_029448725.1 Salvelinus fontinalis | reverse complement strand
CTACAGGTCAGGATGTCTCATGGTCTGACGAACACCGCTCTAGCTCTACCATCTTTCACTGCAGATGCTAAACTACAGGTCAGGATGTCTCATGGTCTGACGAACACCGCTCTACCATCTTTCACTGCAGATGCGGAATGGTGATGTCGGCTGATGTGATTGTTTGAGACACAACCCCCTTAAACCTAGGGATTTTGATAGGTATATTTTTATTATGCTATCTAGATTTCCACGGGAGCACGGACGTTGTAGGTCAAGGGTTAAACAGGTAACATTCACGGGCCAGAAGGATTACCAGGATCTGGAATCGGAGGATGTGCTGACCAGCTGGCAGTCTGTAACACGCACATGTTTCAAGCAGACCGCCATAGTCCCTGTACTCAAGAACGCCACGTCTAAATCACCCTGTAGCACTCACATCAGTAGCCATGAAATGGTTTGAAAGGCTGGTCATGGCTCACATCATCAACATCATCCCAAACACCCTGGACCCACTGCAATTCACATACCGCCCCAAACAGATCCACAGATGATGCAATCTCTATTGCACTCCACACTGCCCTTTCCCACCTGGATAAGAGGAACACCTACATTTGGAAAAATGACATGTGTCATGCACAAAGTAGATGTCCTAACCGACTTGCCAAAACCATAGTTTGTTAACAAGAAATGTGTGCAGTGGTTGAAAAACTAGTTTTAATGACTCCAACCTAAGTGTATGTAAACTTCCGACTTCAACTGTACGTATGCGAGAAGGCTGTACATTGACTACAGCTCAGCGTTCAGCACCATAGTTCCCTCCAAGATCATCATCACTAAGCTCAGGACCATGAGACGGAGTCACTTTACTCCTACCTACATCTACATATTACCTCTAACCTGTACCCCCATAGTCACTGTACCCCTACCTACATCTACATATTACCTCTAACCTGTACCCCCATAGTCACTTCACTCCTACCTACATCTACATATTACCTCTAACCTGTACCCCCATAGTCACTGTACCCCTACCTACATCTACATATTACCTCTAACCTGTACCCCCATAGTCACTTCACTCCTACCTACATTTACATATTACCTCTAACCTGTACCCCCGCATATTGACTCGGTACCAGTACCCCTGTATACTTTAGTTTATTTAGTAAATATTTTCTTAACTCTTATTTTTCTTAAACTGCATTGTTGGTTAAGGGCTTGTAAGTAAAACATTTCACGGTAAAGTCTACACCTGTTGTATGACAAATATAATTTGATTTGATTTGTTACAAAAGAGTGTGAATGTTTGTAAAGGTTTCATTACACTTCTCCATCCATGTTACAGTATCAAACAAATTAGATTTCCAGTCTATTATTATTGATTAATAAAAATAAAAAAATACGAGAGCAAGTCAGTTAAGATCAAATTCTTATTTTCAATGACGGCCTAGGAACAGTTGGTTAACTGCCTTGTTCAGGGGCAGAACGAAAGATTTTTACCTTGTCAGCTCTGCGATTCTATCCAGCAACCTTCCGGTTACTAGTCCAACGCTCTAATCACTAGCCTACCTACCGCCCCTACACTCTAACCACTAGCCTACCCTGCAGCCTCCGTGTTTAATTGCTGTTGTTGTTGTTGTTGTGTTCCAGGAGGTCTTGAGGAACCTGGTGAAGCGATATGTAGCAGCCATGATCAGAGACGCTAAAACAGAGGAGGGGCTGACGGAAGAGAACTTTAAGGTGGTTTTGACCTGGTCTCTTCTCTTTGCTTGTATGGGAACTGAACCAAGACATCTTGTTGTTGTTTTTCCCCTGGCTTTCTCTCATATAATACCTCTCTTTTCTGCCTGTCCCTTTGTTCTAGGAGCTGAAGCAGGACATCTCTAGTTTCCGTTACGAGGTGATGGGGATGATGAAGACAGGTAAACCTGGTCTGGGTGGTCCGGGGGTTGTTGTTGGGGGTGGTTCGGGCGGGGCTGGGGTTGGGGTTGGTGGAGGGCAATCCTGCCTAGCCTATGCCGACCGGTCCCTTAAAGTCCCCACCACCCCCACACCCATTGGCCAGCTGAAGAACAAGAAGACACTGTTCACCGTAACCGCCTCCATCATCCAGCAGGGCGGCGCCACAGCCTCCTCTCCTCGGCTCCCAGACGCACTTGCCTTCAACGGGCTGGGCCTGGCTAACGGCCTGCCCCCCCTGCCCGCAGATGGTGGTTCCTCTGGAAGCTCCAGAGACAAGCAGGGTCAGAGGAAAGACTTCCCCAGGGACATCACTGATTTTGGGCTGTTCCAGAAACGCCAGAGGGGTGGAGCTGGAGCTACTGGGGTTGGGAATATATACTCTGTGTCCGAGGAGATGGGGGAGACAGGGGATTCGGATGGGGAGGAACGGAAGGGGGAGGCAGGGGGTGAGGAGGGCAAGGGACTGTTGGAGGATGGAGAGAAGGAGGAAGAGGAGGATGGAGTGAAGGAGGAAGAGGCCAATAGAGGGAAAGAGAGGGAAGAGGTGGAGGAAGAGGAGGAGAGGGAGAGTTTCCTCCATCAGGAGTCAGGTGCTGATGGGGTTGCATCAGGTTTGTCTAAAGGGTTTGGCCAGGAGGACAGACTTAGGTATGGGAGAGAGATGGAATAGTGGAAGAGACAGCAGCGATGGGGTCACTGCTGCATAGCGAGAGTGACAATCGGAGTGAGCTTTCTGTGAGGAGTTATAATCCTGCGTTTGGATAGTAGTGGATATTTACAGGAAACAGATCTGTCACCAAGCAAGTCCAATGTCAAACAATTTCAATGTGAAGAACAAAAGGTTTTGGAATCAAGACATTTAAACAGGTTTCCTTGCTTTCCTTGCATTGGGATTGGGATGCAAACCTTAACAAGGCTTGGATATGTACTGTTTGTGTCAAGGCTTGGAGGATCACTGATGTTTGGAGACTCAGGGAATCTTGTGACACATTCAGAAACACAGATCTAGGACACTCTATTCACCCCCAAAGACAGCTGCTCTCTGCTCAACAGGAGTGGCCCGTACGGGGAATAACAGAGTGTCCTTTGGGACAGTCTGGCCAGTGGGATATAGACCCTTATTACGTCATGGATGATGTCATATGGAACGGTGATGTCGTGGATTATGTCTACCGCTTTCTGAAGAGAGGAAATCACTTTTCTTTCACTGTTTAGTCTGCCCTGTGCTTGGACCAGTCATCTACGGGGAGACTTGTCCCTCTCTTTTTGACGTCTTTCTTCCCTATTTCCCTTTCCATCACTTTGTATCTCTGTCACAGGAGCTATTTCTCCCTATTCGTTGGCTCCCTCTCCTCTGTCCCCTTCCCTCTGTCCCCTTCCCTCTACCACCTCACTCTCTCCTCTGTCCCCTTCCCTCTACCACCTCACTCCCTCCCTCTGTCCCCATCCCTCTACCACCTCACTCCCTCCCTCTGTTCCCTTCCCTCTACCACCTCCCTCCCTCCCTCTGTCACCTTCCCTCTACCACCTCCCTCTCTCCTCTGTCCCCTTCCCTCTACCACCTCACTCCCTCCCTCTGTCCCCATCCCTCTACCACCTCACTCCCTCCCTCTGTTCCCTTCCCTCTACCACCTCACTCCCTCCCTCTGTCACCTTCCCTCTACCACCTCCCTCTCTCCTCTGTCACCTTCCCTCTACCACCTCCCTCCCTCTGTCCCCTTCCCTCTGTCACCTTCCCTCTCACCTTCCCCCTCTACCACCTCCCTCTCTCCTCTGTCCCCTTCCCTCTACCACCTCCCTCTGTCCCCTTCCCTCTACCATCTCCCTCCCTCTGTCCCCCTCCCTCTACCACCTCACTCCCTCCCTCTGTCACCTTCCCTCTACCACCTCCCTCTCTCCTCTGTCCCCTTCCCTCTACCACCTCACTCCCTCCCTCTGTCCCCATCCCTCTACCACCTCACTCCCTCCCTCTGTTCCCTTCCCTCTACCACCTCACTCCCTCCCTCTGTCACCTTCCCTCTACCACCTCCCTCTCTCCTCTGTCACCTTCCCTCTACCACCTCCCTCCCTCTGTCCCCTTCCCTCTGTCACCTTCCCTCTCACCTTCCCCCTCTACCACCTCCCTCTCTCCTCTGTCCCCTTCCCTCTACCACCTCCCTCTGTCCCCTTCCCTCTACCATCTCCCTCCCTCTGTCCCCCTCCCTCTACCACCTCACTCCCTCCCTCTGTCCCCTTCCCTCTACCATCTCCCTCCCTCTGTCCCCTTCCCTCTACCATCTCCCTCCCTCTGTCCCCTTCCCTCTACCACCTCACTCCCTCCCTCTGTCCCCTTCCCTCTACCATCTCCCTCCCTCTGTCCCCTTCCCTCTACCACCTCATTTTCTCTGTCCCCATCCCTCTACCACCTCCCGCTCTCCCCTGTCCCCTTCCCTCTGTCCCCTTCCCTCTACCTTCTCCCTCTCTCCCCTGTCCCCTTCCCTCTGTCCCCTTCCCTCTACCACCTCACTCTCTCCTCTGTCCCCTTCCCTCTACCACCTCCCTCCCTCTGTCCCCTTCCCTCTACCATCTCCCTCCCTCTGTCCCCCTCCCTCTACCACCTCACTCCCTCCCTCTGTCCCCTTCCCTCTACCATCTCCCTCCCTCTGTCCCCTTCCCTCTACCATCTCCCTCCCTCTGTCCCCTTCCCTCTACCACCTCACTCCCTCCCTCTGTCCCCTTCCCTCTACCATCTCCCTCCCTCTGTCCCCTTCCCTCTACCACCTCATTTTCTCTGTCCCCATCCCTCTACCACCTCCCGCTCTCCCCTGTCCCCTTCCCTCTGTCCCCTTCCCTCTACCTTCTCCCTCTCTCCCCTGTCCCCTTCCCTCTGTCCCCTTCCCTCTACCACCTCACTCTCTCCTCTGTCCCCTTCCCTCTACCACCTCCCTCCCTCTGTCCCCTTCCCTCTACCACCTCCCTCTCTCCTCTGTCCCCTTCCCTCTATCACTTCCCTCTCTCCCCTCATCTCGCTCTCTCTCACTCTCTCTCATACCACATCCCCTGCTTTCTTTCTCTCTCTATGCTCAGCTATGAACAGAACAATATATGTATCCTCATATAGATAGTCTCTGTTATAGATCGTCTCTGTTATAGATCCTCTCTGTTATAGATCCTCTCTGTTATAGATCCTATCTGTTATAGATCCTATCTGTTATAGATCCTCTCTGTTATAGATCCTCTCTGTTATAGATCCTCTATGTTATAGATCATCTCTGTTATAGATCCTCTCTGTTATAGATCCTATCTGTTATAGATCCTCTCTGTTATAGATCCTCTCTGTTATAGATCCTCTCTGTTATAGATCCTCTCTGTTATAGATCCTCTCTGTTATAGATCCTCTCTGTTATAGATCCTTACTCTATTTGTTCCAGCACTTTATACTCAAATAATTATCTCAAAATGTTTGTCAAGAATCATGCAACATATCTGTAATAGTTTTTCTATGCAATGTTTCGGAGCCTCGTATTAACTAACTACGGTATTGGATTGCATTAGGTATTGGATTGCATTAGGTATTGGATTACATTAGGTATTGGATTACATTAGGTATTGGATTACATTAGGTATTGGATTACATTACTCCTGGTTTGGGTTGCACAATTACAGTGACTTTCCCAAAATTCCCAGGTTTTCCAGAAATCCGTCTGGAAGATTCCCAGATTTCCTGCTTATTCTCATCTGACTCCGGAATTCTTCCAACCAGGATTTCTGGAAAATCTGGACATTATGGACAGGAGACCGGACTTTTACAACCCTTACCACTGCTCGTATATTTAACCATGTCAATCATATAGGTCTCTCCTCTCACAGACAATATCATATAGGCCTCTCCTCTCACAAACAATATCATATAGGCCTCTCCTCTCACAGACAATATCATATAGGCCTCTCCTCTCACAGACAATATCATATAGGCCTCTCCTCTCACAGACAATATCATATAGGCCTCTCCTCTCACAAACAATATCATATAGGCCTCTCCTCTCACAAACAATATCATATAGGCCTCTCCTCTCACAGACAATATCATATAGGCCTCTCCTCTCACAGACAATATCATATAGGCCTCTCACAGAAAATATCATATAGGCCTCTCACAGACAATATCATATAGGCCTCTCACAGACAATATCATATAGGCCTCTCCTCTCACAGACAATATCATATAGGCCTCTCCTCTCACAGACAATATCATATAGGCCTCTCCTCTCACAGACAATATCATATAGGCCTCTCCTCTCACAGACAATATCATATAGGCCTTGCCTCTCACAGACAATATCATATAGGCCTCTCACAGACAATATCATATAGGCCTCTCCTCTCACAGACAATATCATATAGGCCTCTCCTCTCACAGACAATATCATATAGGCGTCTCCTCTCACCGACAATATCATATAGGCCTCTCACAGACAAAATCATATAGGCCTTTCACAGACAATATCATATAGGCCTCTCCTCTCACAGACAATATCATATAGGCCTCTCACAGACAATATCATATAGGCCTCTCCTCTCACAGACAATATCATATAGGCCTCTCCTCTCACAGACAATATCATATAGGCCTCTCCTCTCACAGACAATATCATATAGGCCTCTCCTCTCACAGACAATATCATATAGGCCTCTCCTCTCACAGACAATATCATATAGGCCTCTCACAGACAATATCATATAGGCCTCTCACAGACAATATCATATAGGCCTCTCCTCTAATAAACAATATCGCTGACATGCAATCAAACAATTACTACAGAAGATACTGTATATACACCAAATAATCTGTCTTCAATACTATTCATGTTTTTATCGACTGGCATGGTCCAGTTGTGTTGGTAATGTGAACAAATCATGTTGAAGTAGAACCTCTTGATTTCATGTTAGTTTGAGAGACCAATGTTATAGAGATTGTGACGTAAACAAAAAAAGAATTAATAAACTATGAATATACTTTGACCCATTCACTTTTTCCCATTTGAGTTTGCAAACACAGCGTAGTGAGTGAGCACACACACACACACACACACAGACACAGACACACAGACACACACACACATACACACTCTTCTTCCTGTTACCATGGTAGCAATAAGTGTGAAGTTTCCATCTATTTTCAGAGGCTTGTGTTTAGTTCTCTTTCTTCATCAACTCTTTCCCTTCAATAACCGTTTATATCCTCCATCAACTCTTTCCCTTCATTGTTAACACTTTCTTTTTGTCTCTGAGTCAAAGGGATCCTGCTGCCTCCTTGGTGGACATCATCACGTGTCTTTAGAGACCTGAGGATCAGAATTTAGAAGATCTCAAGGACTCCTCAATCACAGGCATCTCTCTCGTTCCCCCTCTCTCTCTCTCTCTCTGCTCCAGGAACTTTGTCCATTATCACTTACAGCTTTTTCTCACTCTCTCTCTCTCTCGTTCTCTCTTTCCCTCTTTCCCTCTCTCCCTCTCTCTCTCTCCCTCTCTCTCTCTCTCCCTCCCTCTCTCTCTCTGCTCCAGGAACTTTGTCCATTATCACTTACAGCTTTTTCTCGCTCTCATTCCCTCCCTCTACCCGCCTTTCTCTCTCTCTCTATCTCTCTCTCCCTCTCTCTCTCTCCCTCTCTCTCTCTCTCACCGCTCCATTGACTTTGTCCATTATCACGTACAGATTTCTCTCTCAATCTCTCGATTTCTCTCTCAATCTTCTGTCAGTCTCTCATTCCCTCCCTCTACCCGCCTTTCTCTCTCTCTCTCTCTCTCTCTCTCTCTCTCTCTCTCTCTCTCTCTCTCTCTCACTCTCTCTCTCTCTCTCTCTCACCGCTCCATTGACTTTCTTTCCATCAACAGTCAAGCCAAGCGTGATAGAACTAAGAGTGATAGAAGTCAAGGACAAAGCATTTAGAGGAGAAGGCCAGTGACTGAACATGTCATCTCTAAACACCGTATCATGTCTCAGCCAGGCTGCTAGCCTGGAGGGGCTCTTATATATTATATAGCACTGTCAGCTGCATCAAGTCTAATCAAATCACATCATATTGGTCACATACACATGGCTAGCAGATGTTAATGCGAGTGTAGCGAACTGCTTGTTTCTTCTAGTTCCCGACGGTGCAGCAATACCTTACAAGTAATCTAACAATTCCACAACAACTACCTTATACACACAAATCTAAAGGAGTGAATGAGAATATGTACATATAAATATATGGATGAGCGATGGCCGAGCGGCATAGGCAAGGTGCAATAGATGGTATAAAATACAGTATATACTGTACATGTGATATGAGTAATGTAAGATAAGTAAACAATATTAAAGGGCCATTATTTAGAGTGGCATTGTTTAACGTGGCTAGTGATCCATTTACTAAAGTGTCCAGTGATTGGGTCTCAATGTAGGCAGCAGTCTCTCTGAGTTAGTGATTGCTGTTTAACTTCTTATGGCTGGGGGGAAGTATTGAGTAGCTTGGATGAATAAGGTGCCCAGAGTAAACTGCCTGCTACTCAGTCCCAGAAGCTAAGATATGCATATTATTAGTAGATTTGGATAGAAAACACTGACGTTTCTAAAACTGTTTGAATGATGTCTGTGAGTATAACAGAACTCATATGGCAGGCAAAAACCTGAGAAAAATCCAACCAGGAAGTGGGAAACCTGAGGTTTGTAGGTTTGCCTATCCAATATACAGTGTCTATGGGGTCATATTGCACTTCATGAGGCTTCCACTAGATGTCAACAGTCTTTAGAACATTGTTTGATGCGTCTACTGTGAAGGATGAGGGAATAGGAGCTGATTGAGTCAGGGGTCTGGCAGAGTGCCACGAGCTCACTCAGACGCGCCCCTGTGAGAGGTAACTGCGTTCCTTCTCCTTTCTAAAGACAAAGGAATTCTCAGTTTGAAACATTATTGAAGATTTATGTTAAAAACATCCTAAAGATTGATTCTATATATTGTTTGACATGTTTCTATGAACTGTAATGGAATTTTTTTACTTTTCGTCTGGCCTGCGCATCATCAATTTGGATTTTGGAACTAAACGCGCGAACAAAGAGAAGGTATTTGGACATAAATTATGGACGTTATCGAACAAAACAAACATTTATTGTGGAACTGGGATTCCTGGGAGTGTATTCTGATGAAGATCATCAAAGGTAAGTGAATATTTCTAATGTTATTTCTGACTTCTGTTGACTCCACAACATGGCGGGTACCTGTATGGCTTGTTTTGGTCTCTGAGCGCTGTACTCAGATTACTGCATGGTGTGCTTTCTCTGTAAAGTTTTTTTTAAATCTGACACAGCGGTTGCATTAAGGAGAAGTTTATCTAAAGTTCCATGTATAATAATTGTATCTTTTATCCATGTTTATTATGAGTATTTCTGTAAATTGATGTGGCTCTCTGCAAAATCACCGGATGTTTTGGAGGCAAAACATTACTGAACATAACGCGCCAATGTGAACTGAGATTTTTGGATATAAATATGAACTTTATCGAACAAAACATCCATGTATTGTGTAACATGAATTCTTATGCGTGTCATCTGATGAAGATCATCAAAGGTTAGTGATTAATTTTATCTCTATTTCTGCTTTTTGTGACTCCTCTCTTTGGCTGGAAAAAACGGCTGTGTTTTTCTGTGACTAGGTGCTGACCTAACATAATCGCATGGTATGCTTTCGTCGTAAAGCCTTTTTGAAATCGGAAACTGTGGTGGGATTAATAACAAGTTTATCTTTAAAATGGTGTAAAATACTTGTATGTTTGAGGAATTTTAATTATGAGATTTCTGTTGTTTGAATTTTGCGCCCTGCACTTTCACTGGCTGTTGTCAAGTCGATCCCGTTAACGGAATCTCAGCCATAAGAATTAACAGTCTGACGGCCTTGAGATAGAAGCTGTTTTTCAGTCTCTCGGTCCCTGCTTTGATGCACCTGTACTGACCTCGCCTTCTGGATGATAGTTGGGTGAACAGGCAGCGGCTCGGTGGTTGTTGTCCTTGATGATCTTTTTGGCCTTCCTGTGACATCGGGTGCTGTAGGTGTCATGGAGGGTAGGTAGTTTGCCCCCGGTAATGCGTTGTGCAGACCGCACCACCCTCTGAATAGCTGTACCAGGTGCAGTTGCCGTACCAGGCGGTGATACAGCCCAACAGGATGCCCTCGATTGTGCATCTGTAAAATTGTGTCAGGGTTTTGGGTGACAAGACAAATTTCTTCAGCCTACTGAGGTTGAAGAGGCGCTGTCAGGCCAGCGTTGAATGGTTCTAGTCACTGGTACATCCTGTTGGATATTCTGCCTGTATGGTAGCCTAGTGGATAGAGCGTTGGGCCTGTAACCGAAAGGTTGCTAGATCGAATCTCCGAGCTGACGGGGTTAAAATATGGTGTTCACCCCCTGAAAAAGGCAGTTAACCCATTGTTCCTAGGCTGTCATTGTAAATAAGAATTTGTTCGTAGCTGATTTGCCTAGTTAAATAAAAAATAAGCCTTGTTTACATAGAGTCCAGTGAAGTTCCTTGAGAGCTGTCTTGGTGTCTGCTTGAGGGGGAATGTACACAGCTGATAACGATAACTGACAGTTTACATTGTACAGTGGATTACATTGTCTGTTTTTACGACTTCAGAGTTACAGTACACTTTAAAGACTGTAATGTGTAAGTTACTGTAAAAAAAAAAATACAGTATGTTACTGTAAATTCTAAATAAACTTTGGTTTAACAGTGTATTACTGTAAGAAATTACTTCTTTACAGTATGATATGCCAAAGAGCCGAGCACAAAGAGCGCTGACACAGCCACAAAAACCAGCTTCATCCTTGGGCAGTCCCGCTCTCTCCATGGTAGATGATGTGTTGTTAAATACTATAAAAATAAACCCTCTCTATCTCTCTCCATGAAAGACAATGTGTTGTTAAATGCTATAAAATGTACCCTCTCTCTCTCTCCCTGGTAGATGATGTGCCCCCACCCCCACCCCCCCTCCCACCCCCCTCGCTCTGCAGTATATGGAAAGCATTATCTGTAGACCCCCTCAGAACTGACATTGAAACCAACTCCCTGTTGGCCTAGAAAGATATGCCAAGCAAAGGAGAGGGATAAAATATTCAACAAAGGCTTGCTCCTCTGTGTTTCATGTGGAATCCTACGACTACACAATACAGTCACAGTCACACGCACACGCACACGCACACGCACACGCAGCTCTCCAGCCTCTCTATCCCTTCGGGATTTCTTTGATCCCTCCTTCTCTCCTCTCTCATTGTGTGTGTGAGTGTGTGTGTGTGTCTGTTGTTCGTTCATCTCCCAGTGAGTGTTGGACTGAACTGTCATTGATCTGAATGGGTCTGCATCCCAAATTACACCCTATTCCCTATTTAGTGTGTTACTTTTGCCAAGGGCCCATAGGGGACACTATATAGGGAATAAGGTGCCGTTTGGGACAAAGGCTTTGTGTAAGTTCTGAATTAGATGTGCCTCCAAGGCCTGTGGGCTGAGGGCAAGTACTGGAGTGAGGACAGATATTTAAACTCTCTTTCTTTCTTTCTCTCTCTCTCTCTCTCTCTCTCTCTCTCTCTCTCTCTCTCTATCTCTCTCTTCATCTCTCTCTCTCTTTATCTCTCTCTATCTCTCTCTCTTTATCTCTCTCTATTTATCTTTATCTCTCTCTATATCTGTATCTCTCTCTTTATCTCTCTCTCTCTTTACCTATCTCTATATATATATATTTATCTCTCTCTCTTTATCTCTCTCTCTCCGTCTTTATCTCTCTTTACCGCTCTCGCTTTATCTCTCTCTATCTCTCTATCTCTATCTTTATCTCTCTCTCTGTATCTCTCTTTATTTCGCTCCCTTTATCTATTTCTCTTTATCTCTCTCTCTTTATCTATCTCTCTTTATCGTTATCTCTATCTATATCTTTATCTATCTCTCTATCTTTATCTCTCTATCTCGCTCTCTCTTTATGTCTCTCTCTCTTTATCTATCTCTTTATCTCTCTCTCTCTTTATCTCTCTCCATCATTATCTCTCTTTATCTCTCTCTCTCCATCTGTATCTTTCTTTACCCCTTTCTCTCCATCTGTATCTCTCTTTATCTCTCTCTCTCTCTCTCTCTCTCTCTCTTTATCTCTCTCTATCTTTCTCTCTCTCTTTCTCTCTCTCTCTATCTATCTTTATCTCTCTCTCTAACTTTATCTCTCTCTCTCAATTTAAATTAAATTAAATTAAATTTGCTTTATTGGCATGACGTAACAATGTACATTTTGCCAAAGCTTACTCATTTACAATATGAAAATAATAATAATCAAAAGTGTCAACGGGACAACAGTAACAACAATAACCAAGGTTCAAAATAACCAACACATTGAACAATAACAATAAGCATAGAGTAGAGGACATGTGCAGGTTGATTGGTCTGTCAGACACTGTCCCTCATCTTATGGCAGGCAGCAATGAGCTGCCATCCCACAGCTCTCTGCATCCTCCCCCAACAGGATTGCATTTTGCTTTGTGTTTGTGCTTGTGTTTCCCAATAAGCAATGTAGTTTTGTTTTGACTGTGTTGTAATTTGTTTTATTCTGATTGTGTCACGTTCGTTGTAATGATCGGACCAAAGTGCAGTGTGGTACGTGCTCATTCTCTTTATTTATTTAACGAACACCGACAACAACAAAACAAAACACGAATGTGACGTTCTGCTGAGCAAAAATCCAACCAATGCAAAAATAAGAACCCACAAATGAAAGAGGGAAAAAGGACAGCCTAAGTATGATTCCCAATCAGAGACAACGATAGACAGCTGCCTCTGATTGGAAACCACACCCGGCCAAAAACAAAGAAATAGAAAACATAGAAATAAAGAAACTAGAATGCCCACCCATGTCACACCCTGGCCTAACCAAAATAGAGAATAAAAACCTCTCTATGGCCAGGGCGTGACAGATTGATTGGATGTTCTGGTCCTGAGGCTTCAGTGTGTTAGTAGAAAAGGTTTGTGAACTCAGGACCAGCTGAATGAGGGGACTCTTTTCTTTGCTCAACTCTTGGCATTGCAGGGCTTGGTAATGATATGAGAGGGTTCACTGTATTTTAGATGTTTCCAAAATGTAATTGCTCTTTTTTGAGTTTTTATTATTAGTGGATATTGGCCTAATTCTGCCCTGCATGCATTATTTGTAGTTTTCCTCTGGACATGTAGGAGAATCTTACAGAACTCTGCATGCAGGGTTTCAATGGGGTGTTTGTCCCATTTGGTGAAATCTTGTTTTGTGAACCCCACACCTCATTGCCATAAAGTGCAATTGGTTCAATGACACATTCAGTTAGTTTTAGCCAAATTTTAGGTATTTCAATTTAGTTTAATTTTTAATGGCGTAGAATGCCCTGCGTGCTTTCTCTCTCAGTTCATTCACTGCCTCATTAAGGTGTCCAGTTGAGCTTATTTTTAAACCTAATTAATTGTAGTGTGTGCAGTACTCTATATATTTAAACACTCTTTTATGTCTTTCTCTCTCTCTCTCTAACAGCAAGAAACCAGGCTTAATGGTGCTGTGTGTGTGTGTGTGTGTGTGTGTGTGTGTGTGTGTGTGTGTGTGTGTGTGTGTGTGTGTGTGTGTGTGTGTGTGTGTGTGTGTGTGTGTGTGTGTGTACGTACGTCGTGCTTGGCCTACCCCCTTACTATCCCTTAGCTACACTGTAAGACTTTTCTGTAATTTTAACAGTAAAACACTGTAGAATGCATAGTAAAATATCTTTAAATGTGTTTCACAGCATTAAATGCTGTAGATTTCACTGCATTATGGGTAAAATGCATGAGTGAGAATGCTGTACCCCACAGTATACAATCCCATATAGTATTTATGGGGCAACAAAACCCTTTTGAACCCTCGTGAGTGTACGGTGTTGTTTCTGGTTAATTAACACATGTTGAGGCATACCTTGTGAGAGCCTATATGATGTGTGGTAGTAGTTCCCTATCAATTTAACTGTAATGAATACGATGGGAGACAGAGAGCTGATTTCAAGCGCAGGGCGCAGGGCGCTTTTATTGTAAAGGACCACAGGAGGAGGCAGGTAGCTGGGTCCAGGGGCAGGCAGAAGGTCATACACAGGAGGAGGCAGGTAGCTGGGTCCAGGGGCAGGCAGAAGGTCATACACAGGAGGAGGCAGGTAGCTGGGTCCAGGGGCAGGCAGAAGGTCATACACAGGAGGAGGCAGGTAGCTGGGTCCAGGGGCAGGCAGAAGGTCATACACAGGAGGAGGCAGGTAGCTGGGTCCAGGGGCAGGCAGAAGGTCATACACAGGAGGAGGAAGGTAGCTGGGTCCAGGGGAAGGCAGAAGGTCATCCACAGGAGGAGGCAGGTAGCTGGGTCCAGGGGCAGGCAGAAGGTCATACACAGGAGGAGGCAGGTAGCTGGGTCCAGGGGCAGGCAGAAGGTCATACACAGGAGGAGGCAGGTAGCTGGGTCCAGGGGCAGGCAGAAGGTCATACACAGGAGGAGGCAGGTAGCTGGGTCCAGGGGCAGGCAGAAGGTCATACACAGGAGGAGGCAGGTAGCTGGGTCCAGGGGCAGGCAGAAGGTCATACACAGGAGGAGGCAGGTAGCTGGGTCCAGGGGCAGGCAGAAGGTCATACACAGGAGGAGGCAGGTAGCTGGGTCCAGGGGCAGGCAGAAGGTCATACACAGGAAGATGCAGGTAGCTGGGTCCAGGGGCAGACAGAAGGTCATACACAGGAGGAGGCAGGTAGCTGGGTCCAGGGGCAGACAGAAGGTCATACACAGGAGGAGGCAGGTAGCGGGGTCCAGGGGCAGACAGAAGGTCATACACAGGAGGAGGCAGGTAGCTGGGTCCAGGGGCAGGCAGAAGGTCATACACAGGAGGAGGCAGGTAGCTGGGTCCAGGGGCAGACAGAAGGTCATACACAGGAGGAAGCAGGTAGCTGGGTCCAGGGGCAGGCAGAAGGTCATACACAGGAGGAGGCAGGTAGCTGGGTCCAGGGGCAGGCAGAAGGTCATACACAGGAGGAGGCAGGTAGCTGGGTCCAGGGGCAGGCAGAAGGTCATACACAGGAGGAGGCAGGTAGCTGGGTCCAGGGGCAGACAGAAGGTCATACACAGGAGGAGGCAGGTAGCTGGGTCCAGGGGCAGACAGAAGGTCATACACAGGAGGAGGCAGGTAGCTGGGTCCAGGGGCAGACAGAAGGTCAAACAAAGGAGGAGGCAGGTAGTTGGGTCCAGGGGCAGGCAGAAGGTCATACACAGGAGGAGGCAGGTAGCTGGGTCCAGGGGCAGACAGAAGGTCATACACAGGAGGAGGCAGGTAGCTGGGTCCAGGGGCAGACAGAAGGTCATACACAGGAGGAGGCAGGTAGCTGGGTCCAGGGGCAGACAGAAGGTCATACACAGGAGGAGGCAGGTAGCAGGGTCCAGGGGCAGGCAGAAGGTCATACACAGGAGGTGGCAGGTAGCTGGGTCCAGGGGCAGGCAGAAGGTCATACACAGGAGGAGGCAGGTAGCTGGGTCCAGGGGCAGACAGAAGGTCATACACAGGAGGAGGCAGGTAGCTGGGTCCAGGGGCAGACAGAAGGTCATACACAGGAGGAGGCAGGTAGCTGGGTCCAGGGGCAGACAGAAGGTCATACACAGGAGGAGGCAGGTAGCGGGGTCCAGGGGCAGACAGAAGGTTATACACAGGAGGAGGCAGGTAGCTGGGTCCAGGGGCAGGCGGAAAGTCATACACAGGAGGAGGCAGGTAGCTGGGTCCAGGAGCAGACAGAAGGTCATACACAGGAGGAGGCAGGTAGCTGGGTCCAGGGGCAGGCAGAAGATCATACACAGGAGGAGGCAGGTAGCTGGGTCCAGGGGCAGGCAGAAGGTCATACACAGGAGGAGGCAGGTAGCTGGGTCCAGGGGCAGGCAGAAGGTCATACACAGGAGGAGGCAGGTAGCTGGGTCCAGGGGCAGGCAGAAGGTCATACACAGGAAGAGGCAGGTAGCTGGGTCCAGGGGCAGACAGAAGGTCATACACAGGAGGAGGCAGGTAGCTGGGTCCAGGGGCAGACAGAAGGTCATACACAGGAGGAGGCAGGTAGCGGGGTCCAGGGGCAGACAGAAGGTCATACACAGGAGGAGGCAGGTAGCCGGGTCCAGGGGCAGGCAGAAGGTCATACACAGGAGGAGGCAGGTAGCTGGGTCCAAGGGCAGACAGAAGGTCATACACAGGAGGAGGCAGGTAGCTGGGTCCAGGGGCAGGCAGAAGGTCATACACAGGAGGAGGCAGGTAGCTGGGTCCAGGGGCAGGCAGAAGGTCATACACAGGAGGAGGCAGGTAGCTGGGTCCAGGGGCAGGCAGAAGGTCATACACAGGAGGAGGCAGGTAGCTGGGTCCAGGGGCAGGCAGAAGGTCATACACAGGAGGAGGCAGGTAGCTGGGTCCAGGGGCAGGCAGAAGGTCATACACAGGAGGAGGCAGGTAGCTGGATCCAGTGGCAGGCAGAAGGTCATACACAGGAGGAGGCAGGTAGCTGGGTCCAGGGGCAGGCAGAAGGTCATACACAGGAGGAGGCAGGTAGCTGGGTCCAGGGGCAGGCAGAAGGTCATACACAGGAGGAGGCAGGTAGCTGGGTCCAGGGGCAGACAGAAGGTCATACACAGGAGGAGGCAGGTAGCTGGGTCCAGGGGCAGGCAGAAGGTCATACACAGGAGGAGGCAGGTAGCTGGGTCCAGGGGCAGGCAGAAGGTCATACACAGGAGGAGGCAGGTAGCTGGGTCCAGGGGCAGGCAGAAGGTCATACACAGGAGGAGGCAGGTAGCTGGGTCCAGGGGCAGGCAGAAGGTCATACACAGGAGGAGGCAGGTAGCTGGATCCAGTGGCAGGCAGAAGGTCATACACAGGAGGAGGCAGGTAGCTGGGTCCAGGGGCAGGCAGAAGGTCATACACAGGAGGAGGCAGGTAGCTGGGTCCAGGGGCAGGCAGAAGGTCATACACAGGAGGAGGCAGGTAGCTGGGTCCAGGGGCAGACAGAAGGTCATACACAGGAGGAGGCAGGTAGTTGGGTCCAGGGGCAGACAGAAGGTCATACACAGGAGGAGGCAGGTAGCTGGGTCCATGGGCAGGCAGAAGGTCATACACAGGAGGAGGCAGGTAGCTGGGTCCAGGGGCAGGCAGAAGGTCATACACAGGAGGAGGCACTACTTCCAAAGGCCTCAATATAGTGGCAACTGCATTTATATAGATGACATCACCATAGTCATGTAGATGACATCACAGTAGTCATTAGATGACATCACCATAGTCACATAGATGACATCACCATAGTCACATAGATGACATCACCATAGTCATATAGATGATATCACCATAGTCATATAGATGACATCACCATAGTCATATAGATGACATCACCATAGTCATATAGATGACATCATCATAGTCATATAGGTGACATCACCATAGTCATATAGGTGACATCACCAATGTCATATAGATGACATCACCATAGTCATATAGATGACATCACGATAGTCACATAGATGACATCCCCATAGTCACATTGATGACATCACCATAGTCACTTATATGACATCACCACAGTCACATATATGACATCACCATAGTCATATAGATGACATCACCATAGTCACGTAGATGACATCACCATAGTCACGTAGGTGACATCACCATAGTCATGTAGATGACATCACCATAGTCACGTAGATGACATCACCATAGTCACGTAGATGACATCACCATAGTCATATAGATGACATCACCATAGTCATATAGATGACATCACCATAGTCATATAGATGACATCACCATAGTCATATAGATGACATCACCATAGTCATATAGATTACATCACCATAGTCATATAGATGACATCACCATAGTCATATAGATGACATCACCATAGTCACATAGATGACATCACCATAGTCACATAGATGACATCACCATAGTCACGTAGATGACATCACCATAGTCACGTAGATGACATCACCATAGTCATATAGATGACATCACCATAGTCATATAGATGACATCACCATAGTCATATAGATGACATCACCATAGTCACATAGATGACATCACCATAGTCACATAGATGACATCACCATAGTCACATAGATGACATCACCATAGTCACATAGATGACATCACCATAGTCATATAGATGACATCACCATAGTCACATAGATGACATCACCATAGTCACATAGATGACATCACCATAGTCATATAGATGACATCACCATAGTCACATAGATGACATCACCATAGTCACGTACATGACATCACCATAATCATATAGATGACATCACCATAGTCACATCGATGACATCACCATAGTCATATAGATGACATCACCATAGTCACATAGATGACATCACCATAGTCACGTAGATGACATCACCATAGTCATATAGATGACATCACCATAGTCATATAGATTACATCACCATAGTCATATTGATGACATCACCATGGTCATATAGATGACATCACCATAGTCATATAGATGACATCACCATAGTCACATAGATGACATCACCATAGTCATATAGATGACATCACCATAGTCACATAGATGACATCACCATAGTCATATAGATGACATCACCATAGTCACATGGATGACATCACCATAGTCATATAGATGACATCACCATAGTCACATAGATGACATCACCATAGTCACATAGATGACATCACCATAATCATATAGATGACATCACCATAATCATATAGATGACATCACCATAATCATATAGATGACATCACCATAGTCACATAGATGACATCACCATAGTCATATAGATGACATCACCATAGTCACATAGATGACATCACCATAGTCATATAGATGACATCACCATAGTCATATAGTTGACATCACCATAGTCACATAGATGACATCACCATAGTCATATAGATGACATCACCATAGTCATATAGATGACATCACAGATGATAATTTAATTCTTAATTTCTTAACTAAGTCATCAACATGCTTTTTGAAAGATTGCTTCTCGTCAATTCAGCTGCCCAGTGGGCCTGATCAAAATATAAATCCACTAAATCAAATGCTGCACTGAAATCTAAAAATAGTACACCCACAAACCTGCCATTATCCATAGCATTGATGTGAGCCATGACCAGCCTTTCAAAGCACTTCATGGCTACTGATGTGAGTGCTACAGGGCGGTAATCATTTCGGCAGGTTACCTTTGCTTTCTTGGGCACAGGAACTATGGTGGTCTGTTTGAAACATGTTGCTATTACAGACTCGGTCAGGGAGAGGTTAAAAATGTCAGTGAAGATACTTGCCAGTTGGTCCGTGCATGCTTTGAGTACATGTCCTTGTTACGTTCCCCAGTTTCTGTGTTCTGTTTTGTATTTTAGTGTGTGTTTCAGGAGATGGCTTCCTGAAGTACTCCCCAACCAGCTGATTGGTCAACCCCAGGCTAATTGGTGATTGGAGCTGACCCCGCCCCCTCGTCAAGAAGCAGCTGACTCTAATCACCATTGCCACCTGAAGATAAAAGCCAGTTCTGCCCAATTGAGAGAGAAGATTGAGAGAGGAGAGAGATGAGATAAGGAGTAGAGATTTGAGATAAGGAGTAGAGATTTGGAGATTGAAATTAGATTGTGATATAGTGTTGGTTGTGTATCAGAAAGTGTGGTATGTACTGTTGTTGTTGGTAGCAGTTCTGTTGTTGTTGGTAGCAGTTTTTCTATGTCCTGTGTTTGTGAGTGTTTGTGAAATCGTTAATAATTACTCTGTTTCGTTTGTTCCCAGGGGGGAAGGAGAAGGCACTTTGGGAGTGCTTAGGCAAGAGGCCCGCGGGCATACATATACCCGTAGTATATTTACTGTCTAGGCACACTAGGTAAGACCTGGGCGGACCACCCCCTGTATTTTGGTTAGGGCACCAGGCGGTGTTAAGTTAGGTAAGTTAAGTGGGTAGGCAGGTTAGATAGGAGAGGGGGAATTTTGATATTTACTTTCTTTGCTTTGGTTCCGTCCAGCCCCTTTTCCCCATATTACCGTGTAAGAAAATAAATTCTAGTAAACGGTAAATTCTGCTTTTGTGTCATCCTTACTCGCACCTACAGTCCATACCTCTTGCACTTCAGAGTTGAGTTGTAGCAGGGAGTTGCGTTCCCTCTTCTCAGAGGCGTGCGTAACAGTCCTGGTAATCCGTCTGCCCCCGCGGCTTTGTGAATGTTGACCTGTTTAAAGGTCTTGCTCACATCGGCTACAGAGAGCGTGATCACACAGTTGTCCGGAACAGCTGGTGCTCTCATGCATGGATCAGAGATATAAGATACTGTATCTTGTTGTTACAAGACCAATGTATCCTTAACTACAACAACATTTCTAGTAATGGTTACAGAAACATTTTACAGCCTATGACTGTGACATGTGTTGTTTTTACTGTGAAGTAGAAACAGAGGAAAACACTGAGGTTTCCTCTCTTTCCCAACACTGTAACGGCTGTCCTCTTCTTCATCCGAAGAGGAGCAGGGATTGAACCAAGGCGCAGTGGAGTTTGAATACATAATGAATTTATTGACAAGACGAAAAAACACGAACTTGACTATACACTAACAAAACAAATAAACGGTGTAGAACAGATCTGAACGACGGACTCACATAACACACGAGAACGCACGAACAGGGAAAAAGCCTACACATAAATGACACTTAACAAACAAACCGAAACCAGTCCCGTGTGGCGCAACGACATACACAAACACAGGAGACAATCACCCACAACGAACACTGTGACAACGCCTATCTAAATATGACTCTTAATTAGAGGAACGCCAAACACCTGCCTCTAATTAAGAGCCATACCAGGCAACCCAAAACCAACACAGAAACAGAAAACATAGAATGCCCACCCAACCTCACGTCCTGACCAACTAACACACATAACAACTAACATAAATAGGTCAGGAACGTGACATTACCCCCCCCCACAAGGTGCGAACTCCGGACGCACCAGCACAAAGTCTAGGGGAGGGTCTGGGTGGGCATCTAACCACGGTGGTGGCTCAGGCTCCGGGCGAGGTCCCCACCCCACCATAATCCATCCTAGCTTCCATCTCCCTCTAAGAATGTCCACCCTCCTTTTACCCCCACAAAATCTTCTTAGCATCATCACTGATAGGGACAGCACCGGGACAGAGAGATAAATCAAGACAGAGGGATAGATAAGAATAAAGAGGTAAATCAAGATAGAGAGGGAGATCAGGATAGAGGGGCAACTCCGGACTGAAAGGCAGCTCCGGACAGAGAGACAGCTCTGGACTGATGGGCAGTTCTGGGTATCTAGCCGTTTCAGGCTGAAGGGCAGCTCATGGCTGACTGACGAATCTCGACGCTCATGGCTGGCTGACGGCTCTCGACGCTCATGGCAGGCTGACGGCTCTCGACGCTCATGGCAGGCTGACGGCTCTCGACGCTCATGGCAGGCTGACGGCTCTCGACGCTCATGGCAGGCTGACGGCTCTCGACGCTCATGGCAGGCTGACGGCTCTCGACGCTCATGGCAGGCTGACGGCTCTCGACGCTCATGGCAGGCTGACGGCTCTCGACGCTCATGGCAGGCTGACGGCTCTCGACGCTCATGGCGCTCTGACGGCTCTGGCTGCTCATGGCTCTCTGACGGCTCTGGCTGCTCATGGCTCGCTGGCGGCTCTGGCAGATCCTGTCTGGTTGGCGGCTCTGGCAGATCCTGTCTGGTTGGCGGCTCTGGCAGATCCTGTCTGGTTGGCGGCTCTGGCAGATCCTGTCTGGTTGGCGGCTCTGGCAGATCCTGTCTGGCTGACGGCTCTAGCGGCTCCTGTCTGGCTGACGGCTCTGTAGGCTCATGGCAGACGGGCGGCTTTGCAGGCTCATGGCAGACGGGCGGCTTTGCAGGCTCCTGGCAGACGGATGGCTCAGATGGCGCTGGGGAGACGGATGGCTCAGACGGCGCTGGGGAGACGGATGGCTCAGATGGCGCTGGGGAGACGGATGGCTCAGATGGCGCTGGGGAGACGGATGGCTCAGATGGCGCTGGGGAGACGGATGGCTCTGGCCGGATACGGTGCACTGTAGACCTGGTGCGTGGTGCCGGAACTGGAGGCACCGTGCTAATGATAAGCACCTTCCTACTAGTGCGGGGAGCAGGGACAGGGCACACTGTATTCTCAAAGCCCACTCTATAACTGATGCGTGGTACCGGCACTGGTGACGCCGGGCTGAGGACAAGCACATCAGGATTAGTAGGGGGAGAAGATACAGTTTGTACAGGGCTCTGGAGACGCACTGGTAGCTTAGTGCGTGGGGCCGGAACTGGAGGCACCGGGCTAGATACACGCACTACAGGGAGAGTGCGTGGAGGAGGAACAGGGCTCAGGATACGCACTGATAGCCTAGTGCGTAATGTAGGCACTGTAGGTACTAGGCTGGGGCGGGGAGGTGGTGCCGGAAATACCGGACCGTGGAGGCGTACTGGCACTCTTGAGCATTGAACCCGCCCAACCTTACCTGGTTGAATGCTCCCGGTCGCCCGACCAGTGCGGGGAGGTGGAATAACCCGCACCGGCCTATGTAGGCGAACCGGGGAAACCATGCGTAAGGCCGGTGCCATGTATGCCGGCCCGAGGAGACGCACTGGAGACCAGACGCGTTGAGCCGGCCTCATGACACCTGGCTCAATACTCAATCTAGCCCTACCAGTGCGGGGAGGTGGAATAACCCGCACTGGGCTATGCACTCGTACAGGAGACACCGTGCGCTCTACTGCGTAACACGGCGCCTGCCCGTACTCCCGCTCTCCACGGTAAGCCTGGGAAGTGGGCGCAGGTCTCCTACCTGCCCTTGGCCCACTACCTCTTAGCCCCCCCCCAAGAAATTTTTGGGAATTACTTACGGGCTTTTTGGGCTTCCGTGCCAGACGCGTTCCCTCATAGCTCCGGTTCCTCTCTCCGGTAGCCTCTGCTCTCCTCCGTGCCTCCAGCTCAGCTTTGGGACGGCGATATTCTCCCTGCTGTGCCCATGGACCTCTCCCGTCCAATATTTCCTCCCAAGTCCAGAAATCCTTGTTGCCCTGTCGAGCTTTCCCTTGCCTCCGCTGCTTGGCTCTGGAGTGGTGGGTGATTCTGTAACGGCTGTCCTCCTCTTCTTCATCCGAAGAGGAGCAGGGATTGAACCAAGGCGCAGTGGAGTTTGAATACATAATGAATTTATTGACAAGACGAAAAAACACGAACTTGACTATACACTAACAAAACAAATAAACGGTGTAGAACAGATCTGAACGACGGACTCACATAACACACGAGAACGCACGAACAGGGAAAAAGCCTACACATAAATGACACTTAACAAACAAACCGAAACCAGTCCTGTGTGGCGCAACGACATACACAAACACAGGAGACAATCACCCACAACGAACACTGTGACAACGCCTACCTAAATATGACTCTTAATTAGAGGAACGCCAAACACCTGCCTCTAATTAAGAGCCATACCAGGCAACCCAAAACCAACACAGAAACAGAAAACATAGAATGCCCACCCAACCTCACGTCCTGACCAACTAACACACATAACAACTAACATAAATAGGTCAGGAACGTGACAAACACAATGACAACCTATGGTTGACATAATATAAACCTTCCTGATTCTACATAATGAGAACATTTAAATGTTGTAGAATTGTATAGCAAAATGCATGGTATTGATTGCAGAAGATAATAGACTGGCGTGACTCTACCACCACAGGGAACTCTCCTCGCAGTATTCAGCATAATGGAAGACGTGACTCCATGTACTGTCATTACATTACCACTAGAGGGAGGGCTCCTCACAGTATTCAGCGTAATGGAAGACGAGACTCCATGTACTGGCATTGCATTACCACTAGAATGCTCCTATACCAACTGTTGTCACTTCATTGTTACTGGTTACTTTTTTCTCCATCCTTCGCTGTTTTTCTCCCCTTCACTAGAGCTCCATTTGTGTGTGAGAGAGAGAGAAAGAGAGAGAGAGAGAGAGAGAGAGAGAGAGAGAGAGAGAGAGAGAGAGAGAGAGAGAAAGAGAGAGAGAGAGAAAGAGAGAGAGAGAGAAAGAGAGAGAGAGAGAAAGAGAGAGAGAGAGAAAGAGAGAGAGAGAGAGAGACAGAGAGGGAGAGAGAGACAGACAGACAGACAGAGACAGAGAGAGAGAGAGAGAGAAAGAGAGAGAGAGAGACAGACAGAGACAGAAAGAGAGAGAGAGAAAGAGAGAGAGAGACAGAGAGACAGAGAGACAGAGAGACAGAGAGACCTGTCGAAGAGTCCCCTGTTCCCTCACGATCTGTTCATAAACACAAACAGAATACCTCACCACTGTGACTGACCCAAGAATAAGGAAAGCTTTGACTAAGTAGGGACTCAGTGAGCGTTGCTTTGCTATTGAGAGAGGCCGCCGTTGGAAGACAGGCTATGACAGGCTATGTTCACACTGGCCACAAAATGAGGTGGAATCTGAGCTGCACTTCCTAACTATTTTGGGGGCGGCAGGTAGCCTAGTGGATAGAGCGTTGGGCCAGTCACCGAAAGGTTGCTGGATTTAATGCCTGAGTTGACAAGATAAAAATCTATCGTTCTGCACCTGAACAACACCGTTAACCCCCTGTTCCCCGGTAGACCGTCATTGTAAATAATAATTAGTTCTTAACTGACGTGCCTAAGTAAATATAACATTAGAGACACATATTTTCCTTAGATTACACAGACCCCCAAAGAATTTGAACACCAATCCAATTTTGATAAACTCCGATATCCATTGGGTGAAATACCACAGTGTGACCTGTTGCCACAAGGAGGGGATAGGGAGACGACAGGGAGACGACAGGGAGACGACGGTGAGGGGACGGGGAGGGGACAGGGAGGGGACAGGGAGGGGACAGGGAGGAGATAGGGAGGGGACAGGGAGGGGACAGGGAGGGGATAGGGAGGGGACAGGGAGGGGACAGGGAGGGGATAGGGAGGGGACAAGGAGACGACAGGGAGACGACAGGGAGGGGACAGGGGGGGGACAGAGAGGGGACAGGGAGACGACAGGGAGACGACAGGGAGACGACAGAGAGGGGACAGGGAGGGGACAGGGAGGGGACAGGGAGGGGACAGGGAGGGTGACCTGTTGCCACAAGAAAAGGGCAAGGAGTGAAGAACAAACACCATTGTAAATACAACTCATATTTATGTTTATTTATTTTCCTTTTTGTATTTTAACTATTTGCACATTGTTACAATGCTGTATATTAACATAATATGACATTTCAAATGTCTTTATTTATGAGTGTAATGTTTATTGTTTATTTTTATTGTTTATTTCGCTTTTGTTTATTATCTATTTCACTTGCTTATGTAAACATATGTAAACATATGTTTCCCATGCCAATAAAGCCCTGTGAATTTAATTGATTTGAGAGAGAGAAAAAGAGAGAGCGAGAGAGAGACCCTTACTGAAAAAACACATCATTTCACATGTGACATGTCACATGTTTTGCACATGTAAAATGTTGGTTTGGAACAATTTCACATGATTATTTTTCACAGGTGGATGTTCACATGATCACATGACCTTTTACATGTGATGATATTTCACAATGAAGATTAACGTGAATATTTTTCATTTGAGATTTTTTCACAGGTAATGCCCTGAAAACAAAATGTAGTCATTAGAATGTCCCTGGAACATCACATGGTTCTCAAATAGCATATTCGACATGCACGATTACCTTGTGTATGTTTATTTATACAAATATTGTTTTTCAATTTGTCCTCTCCTGGGATTTGAACTCACAACCTCTTGGATTCATAGCATTCTAAACTTCCTCCTACATCAACATGTCTGTGTCACTGACTGATTCCAACTGTATTCCTACACTTTGGACTTTAAAGTAACTCTCAGCTTTTCTAAAAAATACACTCAAGAAAAACTATAATATTTTTTTTATAATGAATCAGGAGTAACATTAAAGTAGAATAAGACAACTATACAGAAATCAAATCAATGATGAGAGAATAGTCAGATTAACAGAAGACTAAAATAGCAATGCAGATGGCGGTCTTTTGCTAAGTGCAGAGATGTATTAGATGTATTATGGGTAATGCAAGTGTAAGGGACTTCTCAGAATGCTGAAGTCTTTGTAGCACAGCAGAAAGATTAGTGTACCCCAATCCCAGAGGTTGTGAGTTCAAATCCCAGGCTGGGGTCATATTGAGAAGATTAAGTGAGCATGTCAAATGGAATCTTAATAATTAAACATGTTTACACTCTTTAAGTTGAACAATTTACCTTAAAACCCCCATATCATTTCATTACTTCCCGCCCCAAAAAAACATGTGAAATGTATTCGCTGCATTTTCACGTGTGAAATAGCTGTTTTTACATGTTGAGCTCAAATGTGAAAACAAAAGAGTCATGTGAGGTGAGTTGTTCACATGTGAAAAAAAATGTGAAACCACCTTTTCACATGAGGAGAATAACATGTTTTCACCTTACATTTGAATTGCAGATTCACATGTGAAAAAAACTTTCAAATGTGAAAATCTAGCTCTGACGTGGTTATTGCATTTTCACATATGAAAAACTGTCACGTGAAAATTGAATTTGCAGTTTTACATGTGAAAACCTTTCAAATGTTGTCACGTGTAGTTTCATTATATCACATGTTGAAAACATTTATTTCACATGAGATCATGATCACACATGTGCTCAACTGTTTTCACATGTGTAGTTAATGTTATCACGTTTTTATTTTACATGTCACATTAACTTCACATAAGATCAGATGAAATTCATGTTTTTTCCCTAAGGGGAGAGACAGATGAGATAAGTGTAGATTAATGTTATTATATTATTCTTATTATTATTAGTGTGATGAGAGCCAGAATCACTTCCTCTCCCTTGGCTGGAGTTTCTCCATCTTGCTCTGGCCTGACCGAGAGAGAGAGGAGAGGGAGGAGAGGGGAGATAAGGGAGAGAGAAGGGAGAGAGAAAATAGAGAAGAGAGGGAGGAGAGAGAGGAGAGAGGAGAGAGAGGAGAGGGAGGAGAGAGAGGAGAGAGAGGAGAGGGAGGAGAGAGAGGAGTGAGAGGAGAGAGAGGAGAGGGAGGAGAGAGAGAGAGGAGAGAGGGGAGAGGGAGGAGAGAGAGGAGAAAGAGGAGAGAGAGGAGAAAGAGGAGAGGAGAGGGGGGAGAGAGAGGAGAGGGAGGAGAGAGAGTAGAGGATAGGGGGGAGAAGGGGGAGAGGGAGGAGAGAGAGGAGAGGCAGGAGAGGAGAGGGAGGAGAGGGATAAGAGGGGGGAGAGGGAGGAGAGGAGAGGGGGGAGAGAGAGAATAGCATAGGGGGAGAAGGGGGAGAGGGAGGAGGGAGAGGAGAGGGAGGAGAGGGAGGAGAGAGAGGAGAGAGAGGAGAGGATATGATAGGGTGAGAAGGGGGAGAGGGAGGAGAGGAGAGGGAGGAGAGGGAGGAGAGAGAAGAGGGGGAGGAGAGGGAGGAGAGGGATAAGAGGGGGGAGAGGGAGGAGAGGAGAGGGGGGAGAGAGAGAATAGCATAGGGGGGAGAAGGGGGAGAGGGAGGAGGGAGAGGAGAGGGAGGAGAGGGAGGAGAGAGAGGAGAGAGAGAGAGGAGAGGATATGATAGGGTGAGAAGGGGGAGAGGGAGGAGAGGAGAGGCAGCAGAGGGAGGAGAGAGAGGAGAGGGAGGAGAGAGAAGAGGGGGAGGAGAGGGAGGAGAGGGAGCAGAGGGAGGAGAGAGTGGAGAGAGAGGAGAGGGGAGAGGGAGGAGATAGAGAGAGGAGAGGAGAGGGGGGAGAGGGAGGAGAGGGAGGAGAGAGAGGAGAGAAAAGAGAGAGAGGAGAGGAGAGGGGGAGAGGGAGGAGAGAGAATAGGGGGGAGAGGGAGGAGAGGGAGGAGATGAGGGAGAGGGAGGACAGGGAGGAGAGAGAAGAGAGAGGAGAGAGGAGAGGGAGGAGAGAGAGGAGAGGAGAGGGAGGAGAGGGTGGAAAGGGAGGAGAGAGAGGAGAAAGAGGAGAGGAGAGGGGGAGAGAGGGGAGAGGGAGGAGAGAGAGGAGAGGAGAGGAGAGGGGGGAGAGGGGGATAGGGAGGAGAGGGAGGACAAGATATAGACAGAAGAGAGATGGAGGAGAGAGGTTAGAGAGAGAGGACAAGAAAGAGACAGAACATAGATGGAGTAAAGAGAAGTAGGGAGAGGAGAGAAATTGCCTGGTCTGGAGCCAGAGTCGAGGAGAGAGGGTGAGGGGGAGGGGAGAGCTGGGGAGATGGGCGAAGAGTGGGCTTGCTGGGGTTTATGTGTTAGAGGTTAGGGGAAGTGTGAAAATACTGTGAGCGTGTGACTTGCTGACTGTCAGATGTCAAATTACCATCATTTACTGGTTGGCTTGCACAGGTCAAAGGGTTTTGAGTCGCCCCAGTTCGTGTGTGTGTGTGTGCCGCTGGCCATGCATGCCTGAATCTGTGTCAGGCTTCAGTCAACATTTTTGACTACCCTCAGGGCAGGTACTGTACACAGGTGTGGACTGCATCCTGACTGTAACAAGACTCCTCTCTGTCTGTGTTCCTCCCACTCATCTGGGTCCTGGGTCCTGGGTCCTGGGTCCTGTTACTGGGTCCTTTAACTGGGTCCTTTAACTGGGTCCTTTAACTGGGTCCTTTAACTGGGTCCTGTTACTGGGTCCTGTTACTGGGTCCTGTTACTGGGTCCTGTTACTGGGTCCTTTAACTGGGTCCTGTTACTGGGTCCTTTAACTGGGTCCTGTTACTGGGTCCTGTTACTGGGTCCTTTAACTGGGTCCTGTTACTGGGTCCTGTTACTGGGTCCTTTAACTGGGTGCTGTTACTGGGTCCTTTAACTGGGTCCTGTAACTGGGTCCTTTAACTGGGTCCTTTAACTGGGTCCTGTTACTGAGTCCTTTAACTGGGTCCTGTTACTGGGTCCTGTTACTGGGTCCTGTTACTGAGTCCTGTTACTGGGTCATTTAACTGGGCCCTGTTGCTCCATCACTGCCACGTATAGCAGTGGTTCTGTAACCGCTACACAGGGACCTTGACAATGTTGTTGTATACCTGAACTAGCTCACCTAGCTCTGGAACAGATCAAATACATGGAACGGCTGGGGATCCTCAGGAGAGGGTGGAGAAACACTGACTTACAGAGGTGGATATCCATAGAGGATGGTGTCTTGGCACTGTGTGCTCACTGCAGTCCGTCCTGAGAGATGGTGGGGAGGAGGATCAGGAGGGGGAGAGGAGAGAGGGTTATAGAAGGGTAACAGACAGGAAGGAAAGGGGGACGTGAGGGACAGAGGGTTAAAGAAGAAGTAACAGACAGGAAAGAAAGGGGGAAGAGAGAGGAAGAGAGGGACAGGGGGTATTAGAAGGGTAACAGACAGGAAAGAAAGGGGGAAGAGAGAGAGGAAGAGAGGGACAGAGGGTTATAGAAGGGTAACAGACAAGAAGGAAAGGGGGAAGAGAGAGGACGTGAGGGACAGAGGGTTAAAGAAGAGGTAACAGACAGGAAAGAAAGGGGGAGAGAGAGGAAGAGAGGGACAGGGGGTATTAGAAGGGTAACAGACAAGAAGGAAAGGGGGAAGAGAGAGGACGTGAGGGACAGAGGGTTAAAGAAGAGGTAACAGACAGGAAAGAAAGGGGGAAGAGAGAGGAAGAGAGGGACAGGGGGTATTAGAAGGGTAACAGACAAGAAGGAAAGGGGGATGAGAGAGGAAGAGAGGGACAGAGGGTATTAGAAGAGAAACAGACAAGAAGGAAAGGAGGAAGGGAGAGAGGAAGAGAGGGACAGAGGGTTAAAGAAGAGGTAACAGACAGGAAAGAAAGAGGGAAGAGAGAGGAAGAGAGAGACATTGGTCTCAATGAGACTCCTTGATAAACAGACTGCGACAGCTTCACTTCTGGTGTTGAGGTAACCTACAGTGAAACAGACTGCGACTAGGGCTGTTACGGTGAACATATTACGTGAGTTATGACTACAGTCGAATTCCACGTGACTCCTAGGCTTCTCCAAAACTGCGCTCTGATGCCGCTAATGGTCATGGGATGCAGCATACCAGCCTGCATCCCGCTGAAGCGAAGCAGGGTTGGCGCCTGGGTGGCCCCTGGATGGGAGACCAGATGCTGCTGGAAGTGGTGTTGGAGGGCCAGTAGGAGGCACTCTTTCCTCTGGTCTAAAAAAAAATCCATAATAAACTTAACAGTGTCTCGAATTTATGTATATAATAATACAAAATGCTCTGAGACCAGGTTGCATTCTGACAGATGCATGAAAATGGCCCATTCTAAATCAAAACTAATTTCACACATCGTTACATACAGTATTTGTGACTCACCACCTGGATTCGGTCTTACGTAGCAATATTTGAACTTCTGTTTGTTACATTGGATACAAGTAGAGACTCAGAGCTACAAAATGCTATATCATACACTGCATTTGAGGGAACAGTGGGAAAGTAGTTCTGCTTTGAAAGTTGATCAACTTGTAAACTCACTTTTGAGAAAACCGTCTTTCAATGTTTTGGTACTACTATTGGAGAGCCCTTCTTTGTCTACACCCATTCAGCATTGTTCACACCCTCTTAAGCCTTAGCCCCACCCATCTCTTTAAGAGTTGATCCGTGCATTCTCTACTAACTTGCCAGCTACTTCCAAACATCTAAGAGAGAGAGAACAGCTCACTGAACATTACTCACCATATCGCTCTATCTGTGGTTTCGCGTTTAGAGCGCACACTGGACGCTCTGGCCAATAGGTAGGGCTGATTCAAAAGCTCTGACCTCACAACGACAGTCAAGCACCCAAGCTAACTGTCTGACATTGGCTAGCTACTTCCAGACACATATTGAGAGAACATCCCACTCTGACCATTTTACTCCCCCTAGCAGAGCTGGTTAAGCAGTGTTCATGTTATCCAGAGCGTTGGTGACTGTAACTGTGCTGCCGGCAACAATTTAATTACTCTGGACATATTCAACGGGTCTCGAGCGTTGAAAAATGCATCAGTTATTCTGAGCTCTGGCACACTAAGACGAGAGTCTTTTGTTAAGAAACGTAGCTAGATAGCTAGCTAGGTAAACAATGAATCCCAAAGCATTACGTAACGTTAGTTAGCGTGTCAAGCCCTGGCCTTAGTTATCTTTGTTCTCTTTTTTTATTTTGGTTAGGTCAGGGTGTGACGAGGGTGGTTTGTGTGTTTTTGTCTCGTCTAGGGTGTTTGTACTGTCTAGGTTTTTTTTGTAGATTTATGGGGTTGTGTTCATTTTAGGTGTTTATGTAAGTCTATGGTTGCCTAGATTGGTTCTCAATTAGAGGCAGGTGTTTATCGTTGTCTCTGATTGGGAGCCATATTTAGGCAGCCATGTTCTTTGGGTATTTTGCGGGTGATTATTTCCTGTGTCAGTGTTTGTGCCACACGGGACTGTTTCGGTGTGTTCACGTTTATTGTTTTTTGTATTTGTGTTCATGTTCAGTTTTTTCTATTAAAACATGGACACCTACCACGCTGCGTATTGGTCCGATCCTTGCTACACCTCTTCAGAGGAAGAAGAGGATGACATCCGTTACATAGCGACCCAGCTAGCTAACAGTACACTTGAAATGAAACCACTTTCTGTCAAAATTAGAAACGTGTAATATCCCAAAATCTTACAAGTATACATCATGGTCGGACGTCTGATACCATGCATGGTTGCCCTTAGTTTGACGGTGTAATCCAGACTGGTGTTTTCTCCATCTCCTTTCATCCTACTCGAATTCCACTGATTTCAAAACTCGGTCCTCCAGAAAGTGGAGAACATACGTTAGCTAGCGAACAGTACACTTTAACTCCACATTAGGTTTATGCAGTTTTACTGTGCAAGACTTTTTTTTTTAAAGCCGCGTTCGACACGATTACCTAGACATACTGACCAGCTCCAAAAGACAGACGCGTGCTATATGGTAGACCAATCCAAACTCATCTCTCGGCATGTCCAGCCCACTCATTATCTCAGCCAATTTGGCTAGTGAGAAGGTTGCCCCCTTTTTCTGGGGCTAAACCAACTAGGCTCGTAATTTACCAATTTTATTTGTATTGACAGATGGCATACAAGTTTGATATTAAGGCACAAGAAAGTTCACATCTTCAAGAAGGCATTACATTCAAACAGCTCTCTCGTGAAGTCGTGACTTGCGACATGAGCCTAGTTTCCTGAATCGGGTCACATATTGTAAAGACAAGATTAAATTGAGAATAGTCTGATGGGTGACAATATGATAATTTGTGCATGATGTACTATCAGCTGTACGGGCTGTATCTCAATCCACTGCGTCCTCCTATTTCACCCTTCTGCATCTGCGGCGGAAAGTGGTAGAGTTACAGCGCTGTTTGATCAGACCAGGAGACCCCCCTCCAAAAAAAAATTTGCGTAGTCATCCGAAATGTTTAGGCTACAAACGAATATCACCCCCCTGAAAGGGGAGACTCTCACAAACACGATGCTGTTCTCCGTTTGTCTCTACGACCCCCACAAGTGTCACGGGACTAGTCTGAATGTAACCCATACAAATTAATGGAAGAATGGAGGCAATTTTGTGGGAACAAAAACAAGGGGTTAAATATGTTCAAAAACAAACAGTAACCTACAGTGAAACAGATCGCTCCAGCTTCACTTCTGGTGTTGCGGTAACCTACAGTGAAACAGATCGCTCCAGCTTCACTTCTGGTGTTGCGGTAACCTACAGTGAAACAGATCGCTCCAGCTTCACTTCTGGTGTTGCGGTAACCTACAGTGAAACAGATCGCTCCAGCTTCACTACTGGTGTTGAGGTAACCTACAGTGAAACAGATCGCTCCAGCTTCACTTCTGGTGTTGAGGTAACCTACAGTGAAACAGATCGCTCCAGCTTCACTTCTGGTGTTGAGGTAACCTACAGTGAAACAGACCGCTCCAGCTTCACTTCTGGTGTTGAGGTAACCTACAGTGAAACAGATCGCTCCAGCTTCACTTCTGGTGTTGCGGTAACCTACAGTGAAACAGACCGCTCCAGCTTCACTACTGGTGTTGAGGTAACCTACAGTGAAACAGATCGCTCCAGCTTCACTACTGGTGTTGAGGTAACCTACAGTGAAACAGATCGCTCCAGCTTCACTTCTGGTGTTGAGGTAACCTACCGTGAAACAGACCGCTCCAGCTTCACTTCTGGTGTTGAGGTAACCTACAGTGAAACAGATCGCTCCAGCTTCACTTCTGGTGTTGCGGTAACCTACAGTGAAACAGACCGCTCCAGCTTCACTACTGGTGTTGAGGTAACCTACAGTGAAACAGATCGCTCCAGCTTCACTACTGGTGTTGAGGTAACCTACAGTGAAACAGATCGCTCCAGCTTCACTTCTGGTGTTGAGGTAACCTACCGTGAAACAGACCGCTCCAGCTTCACTTCTGGTGTTGACGTAACCTACCGTGAAACAGATCGTTCTAGCTTCACTTCTGGTGTTGAGGTAACCTACCGTGAAACAGATCGCTCTAGCTTCACTTCTGGTGTTGAGGTAACCTACCGTGAAACAGATCGCTCCAGCTTCACTTCTGGTGTTGAGGTAACCTACCGTGAAACAGATCGTTCTAGCTTCACTTCTGGTGTTGAGGTAACCTACCGTGAAACAGATTGCTCCAGCTTCACTTCTCGTGTTGAGGTAACCTACAGTGAAACAGACCGCTCCAGCTTCACTTCTGGTGTTGCGGTAACCTACAGTGAAACAAACCGCTCCAGCTTCACTTCTGGTATTGAGGTAACCTACCGTGAAACAGACCACTCCAGCTTCACTTCTGGTGTTGAGGTAACCTTGAATACATTGGAATGACATGAGGAGACAGTAATGAACAGATCCTGTTGAAACAGCAGGATGACGTGCACCTCTCAGATATGTGCAGTAGGTGTCAGTCCCAAACAGCCACCCTGTTCCCTAATGTAATGCCCTACTTTTGACCACGTGCCCATAGAGCTCTGGGATCCACCATAGGTCTGTCTAAGGGGACTGTTTATGTTTTCACACCCTGTGGATTGGGGATGAACATTGGGGAGGGGGGTGAGGAGGAAGAGAGAGGGGTGGAAAGGAGAGGGGGGGGGGGGGTTGAGGGGGAGAGAGGAGAGGGGGAGAGGGGTGGAGAAGAGAAGAGAGGGGGTTGAGGGGGAGAGAGGAGAGGGGGAGAGAGAGGTTGAAAAGAGAAAAGAGGGGTGAGGGAGGGGGGGAGGGGGAGAGAGGAGAGGGGCAGGGAAGTGGAGGGGGAGATAGGGAGTTGAGAGAGGAGAGGGGGAGAGAGGGGTGGAGAAGAGAAGAGAGGGGGTTGACGGGGATAGAGGAGAGGAGAGGGGGAGAGAGGGGTGGATTAGAGAAGAGAGGGGGTGAGGGGGAGAGAGAGGAGGGGAGAGAGGGGTGGATTAGAGAAGAGAGGGGGTTGAGGGCGAGAGAGGGGAGGAGAGGGGGAGAGAGGGGTTGAGAAGAGAATAGAGGGGGGTGAGGGGGAGAGAGGAGAGGAGCGGGGAGGGGGAGACAGGGGTGGAGAGGGGGGGTGAGGGGGAGAGAGGAGAGGACAGGGGGGTAAGGTGTCTAGGGTACTCAGGGAAGGGATGGTGGTTAAGGGAATGAATTTACTCTCTATCTCTCTCTCTCTCTCTCTCTCTCTCTCTCTCTCTCTCTCTCTCTCTCTCTCTCTCTCTGTCTCTCTTTCTGTATGTCTCTTTTTCTGTATGTGTCATTTTCTGACTTTCTTTCTCTCTCCTTCTCTATTTCTATAATCTGTCTCTTCTTCTCTCTCTGTCTAACACAAATGAGTGTGAAACAGTGAGTGTGCACGTGAAAGAGTGAGTGTGCATGTGAAAGAGTGAGTGGAGCGAGAGAGCGAATGTGTTATTTAGAGTGTGTGTGTGTGTGAGAGAGAGAGAGAGAGAGAGAGAGAGAAAGAGAGAGAGAGAGCTGAACAAGGGGTGAGGGAGACTACTGGTATAAAACCTCCCTCTTCTGTGCACGCTCCCATTTCTCCTGTGCATTTTGGGGAAGAGTGTGTGTGACTGTCTGTGTGACCTACCGTGGAGAGAGAGAGAGACAGACTACCTGAGGATGAAGCTAGTGTTTGTTGCTACGTTTGCGCTCTTTGCACTCAGCTCTGTGAATAGAGTGGATTCTTCAGCCTACGACAAGATAGTGACACACAGCCGCATCCGGGCCAGAATCCAGGGGTAAGGACCATACAAGGGACATAGAGGGATGGGGACAGAGAGGGATGGGGACAGAAAGGGATGGGGACAGAGAGGCTGGGGACAGAGAGGGATGGGGACAGAGGGGCTGGAGACAGAGAGGCTGGAGACAGAGAGACAGGGGACAGAGAGACAGGGGACAGAGAGGCAGGGGACATAGAGGGATGGGGACAGAGAGGGATGGGGACAGAGAGGGATGGGGACACAAAGAGATGTATATGGGATGGGGGGGAGAGACAAGAAAGAGATTATAGAGAGACAGGGGACATGGGGAGAGAGAGAGAGAGAGAGAGAGAGAGAGAGAGAGAGAGAGAGAGAGAGGGGGAATTAGAGAGAGAGAGAGAGAGAGAGAGAGAGAGGGAGAGAGAGAGAGAGGGGGAATTAGAGAGAGAGAGAGAGAGAGAGAGAGAGAGAGAGAGAGAGAGAGAGAGAGAGAGAGAGAGAGAGAGAGAGAGAGAGATGCTAGATACTCTGATAGATGTTCTGAGGGTAATGTTAACATATGTTTCCCATGCCAATAAAGCCATTGAATTGAATTGAGAGAGAGAGAGAGAGAGAGAGAGAGAGGGGAGAGAGAGAGAGAGAGAGAGGGGGGAGAGAGGGGGAGAGAGAGAGAAGGGGAGAAGGGGGGAGAGAGAGAGAGAGAGAGAAGGGGGAGAGAGAGAGAAGGGGAGAGAGAGAGAAGGGGAGAGAGAGAGAGAGAGAGAGAGAGAGAGAGAGAGAGAGAGAGAGAGAAGGGGGGAGAGAGAAGGGGGGAGAGATAGAGAGAGAGGTAGAGAGAAGTGTAGAGAGAGAGAGAGAGAGAGAGAAAGGGGGGGGAGAGAGAGAGAGAGAGAGGAGAGAGAGAGAGAGAGGAGAGAGAGAGAGAGAAAAGGGGGAGAGAGAAGGGAAGAGAGACAGAGAGAGAGAGACAGGGGGGAGAGAGAAGGGGAGAGAGAGAGAGAGAGAGAGAGAGAGAGAGAGAGAGAGAGAGAGAGAGAGAGAGAGAGAGAAAAGGGGGGAGAGAGAAGGGAAGAGAGACATAGAGAGAGAGACAGGGGGGGAGAGAGAAGGGGGGAGAGAGAGAGAGAGAGACAGAGAGAGAGAGAGAGAGAGAGAGAGAGAGAGAGAGAGAGAGAGAGAGAGAGAGAGAGAGAGAGAGAGAGAGAGAGAGAGAGAGAGAGAGAGAGAGAGAGAGAGAGAGAGAGAGAGAGAGAGACTGGTGAATGATGAAGGAAAGAAAGCTCCTATGAGTGGACATCTCCAGGTATCAATAATGCACTAATACATTCATATGACTGTAGCCATAAACTGCTCCGATAGCTGAAAGGGATGTTCAGTGATACTATTTTGTGTAAATAGCTGAAGGGTTTTTGTTATATCCTCAATAAAACATATAATTTATATATATTAATTACTAATTCATATTGCCTCTGTGTTTGTAGAGAAGCAATCTAGAGATGTGAGGATATTTTTAACTGTTCTTAAAACAATATAATATGGAGGTTTAACAGCAATACTTTAAAGAAACTTTATACTACAAACTACATGGTTAGAAGCTATTCGTTGTTTTTAACACAGATTATAATGCCATCATTTGAAATGGTTATTATGTGGTGTATTAAACAGTGTATATGAATTACAGAGTATAATTCCACAAAACCCCCAAACTTGTTTAATAATGAGTTCAGGAGCATCAATGAAAACATTGATTCAAAAAAATGCTGGAAAATTCATTACAGTTCTCAGTGTCATTCACAACGTATGAAAGACCAGCGTACTTAAGGGTAGAGAAATGTTTTCAGCTTTACCCTGAAGGCTAATTTATATCTACACCTCCTCCCCTACTCTCCCTCCCCTCCTTCCGCACCATTGTCCTCTCTTGTTTCCTCCCCTCTTCCTCCTCCTTACCCCTCCTTTCTACTCTCCCGCTCCCCACTCCTCCCTTCTCCCCGCCCCTTTCCCCACCCATCTCGTCTCCTCTTCTCCACCTCCTTGTCTCCCCCATCCATCATTCCTATTCCTCCCTCACCCCCATCCTCCTCTCCCCCCTCCTTCTCTTCCTCCCCCTCCCTCCCTCCCTCCCTCCCTCCCTCCCTCCCTCCCTCCCTCCCTACCTCCCTCCCATCCCTTCCCGCCCTCCCTCCCTCCCTCCCTCACCCCCATCCATCTCTACCCCCTCCCTCCCCTCCCATCCCTTCCTGCCCTCCCTCCCTCCCCCCCTCCCTCACCCCCCATCCCTGCTCTCCCCCTCCTTCTCTTCCTCTCCCTCTCTCCCTCCCTCCCTCCCTCACCCCCATCCTCCTCTCCCCCTCCTTCTCTTCCTCCCCCTCCCATCCCTTCCTTCCCGCCCTCCCTCCCTCTCCCACCTCCTTCTCTTCCCCTCCCTCCCACCCTCCCCTCCCTCAGACCCAATGTGTGTGCCATGCAGCAGGTGATGGGGACCAGGAAGAGGAAGTACTTCAGTACATGTAGGAACTGGTATAAAGGCTCCATCTGTGGGAAGAAGGTGTAAGTCATCACCTCTAAAATAACATTGTTTTACACATACACACACACACACACACACACACACACACAGACACACACACACACACACACACACACACACACACACACACACACACACACACACACACACACACACACACACACACACACACACACACACACACACACAATGCTGGTATCATTCACAGAACAGGACCTGAGCAGGGCAGCAGAAAGCCCTGTCGTTGGACCTTATTGCATCAGCTGTGTGTGTGACCTCAGTGCTGGGTGTCACAGAGGTCGGAGGTGAAATGTCATAGGTCAATCACTCTGTTAATTAGGCAGATGTATTTCCCATTTCTCATGGTTATTGTAAGAATCAGCTAGTCTCACATCTTTGGACCTGCTTGGACGTCAACACTCAACATTTTGTCAACGTAATATTTATTTAAAAAAGCATTGCTAGTTGGAATTTTTGAAAAAGTATTGTTGTCGATCAATAATGACAAACCTCCTGGCATTGACAACTTAGATGGAAAGCTACTGAGGATGGTAGCTGACTCTATAGCCACTCCTATCTGTCATATCTTTAATCTGAGCCTAGAGGAAAGTCTTTGTCCTCAAGCCTGGAGGGAAGCCAAAGTCATTCCGCTACCTAAGAGAGGGGTGGAGGAGACCTCTCAGCTTGCTTAGCAAACTGTTGGAAAAAATTGTGTTTGACTAAAAAATGTACAACATACTTTCAGCTTATAGGGAAGGGCACTCAACATGTACTGCACTGACACAAATGACTGATGATCGGTTGAAAGAAGTTGATAATAAGAAGATTGTGGGATCTGTACTGTTAGATTTCAGTGCAGCCTTTTATATTATTGACCGTAACCTGTTGAGAAACGTATGTGTTATGGCTTTTCATCCTCGGCCATATTGTGGATTCAGAGCTATCTATCTAATAGAACTCAGAGCTATCTATCTAATAGAACTCAGAGCTATCTATCTAATAGAACTCAGAGCGTTTTCTTTAATGGAAGCTACTCTATTGTCAAACATGTAAAGTGTGGTGTACCGCAGAGCAGCTCTCTAGGCCCTCTTCTCTTTTCTATTTTTACCAATGACCTGTCACTAGTATAACACAAAGCCTGTGTGTCTATGTATGCAGATGATTCAACATTATACATGTCAGCAACCACAGCTAATTAAGTCACTGAATTCTTTAACAAAGAGTTGCAGTCTGTTTTGGAATGGGTGAACAGTAAAAAACAGATCCTGAACATCTCTAAAACTAAGAGCGTTGTATTTGGTACAAATCATTCCCTAAGTTCTGGACCTCAGCTGAATCTGGTAATGAATGGTGTGTCTGTTGAACAAGTTGAAGAAACTAAATTACTTGGTGTTACCTTAAATTGTAAACTGTCAATGTCAAAACATATAGATTCACTGGTTGTAAAGATGGGGAGTGGTCTGTCCATAATAAAGAGATGCTCTGCTTTTTTTGACACCACACTCCACAAAGCAAGTCCTGCAGGCTCTAGTTTTATCTTATCTTGATTACTGTCCAGTCATACGGTCAAGTGTTACAAGGAAAGACTTAGTTAAGCTGCAGCTGGTCCAGAACAGAGCGGCACGTCTTGCTCTTCATTGTAATCAGAGGGCTGATATAAATACTATACATGCCAGTCTCTCTTGGCTCAGAGTTGAGGAGAGACTGACTGCATCGCTTCTTGTTTTTATAAGAAACATTAATGTGTTGGAGATTCACTGACACACACACACAGACATGCCACCAGGGGTCTTTTCACAGTCCCTAAATCCAGAACAAATTCAGGGAAACGTACAGTATTATACTGAGCCATGAGTGCATGGAACTGCCTTCCATCTTATACAGCGCAAGTGAACAACAAACCTGGTTTCAAAACACAGATATAGCAACATTCGCGGCACAACGCCTCTCCTCTATTTGACCTGGATAGTTTGTGTGTATGTATTGATATGGAGGCTACGTGTGCCTTATTTAAATTGATATAGTTCTGTCCTTGAGCTGTTCTTGTATATTAATGTTCTGTATTATATCGAATACACCAAAGAGCTGCTGTTTTTATGAGTATTTCATGTTTAAGATGTTTTTCATCAGTGTCAACACTTGGTTCAAAACTTTTTTAGGCCATAAAATGCACTTTCTATATATCTATATATATATATATATATATATATATATATATATATATACACTGCTCAAAAAAATAGAGGGAACACTTAAACAACACAATGTAACTCCAAGTCAATCACATTTCTGTGAAATCAAACTGTCCACTTAGGAAGCAACACTGATTGACAATACATTTCACATGCTGTTGTGCAAATGGAATAGACAAAAGGTGGAAATTATAGGCAATTAGCAAGACACCCCCAAAAAAGGAATGGTTCTGCAGGTGGTGACCACACACCACTTCTCAGTTCCTATGCTTCCTGGCTGATGTTTTGGTCACTTTTGAATGCTGGCGGTGCTCTCACTCTAGTGGTAGCATGAGACGGAGTCTACAACCCACACAAGTGGCTCAGGTAGTGCAGCTCATCCAGGATGGCACATCAATGCGAGCTGTGGCAAAAAGGTTTGCTGTGTCTGTCAGCGTAGTGTCCAGAGGATGGAGGCTCTACCAGGAGACAGGCCAGTACATCAGGAGACGTGGAGGAGGCCGTAGGAGGGCAACAACCCAGCAGCAGGACCGCTACCTCCGCCTTTGTGCAAGGAGGTGCACTGCCAGAGCCCTGCAAAATGACCTCCAGCAGGCCACAAATGTGCATGTGTCAGCATATGGTCTCACAAGGGGTCTGATGATCTCATCTCGGTACCTAATGGCAGTCAGGCTACCTCTGGCGAGCACATGGAGGGCTGTGCGGCCCCACAAAGAAATGCCACCCCACACCATGACTGACCCACCGCCAAACCGGTCATGCTGGAGGATGTTGCAGGCAGCAGAATGTTCTCCATGGCGTCTCCAGACTCTGTCACGTCTGTCACATGTGCTCATGTGCTCAGTGTGAACCTGCTTTCATCTGTGAAGAGCACAGGGCGCCAGTGGCGAATTTGCCAATCTTGGTGTTTTCTGGCAAATGCCAAACGTCCTGCACGGTGTTGGGCTGTAAGCACAACCCCCACCTGTAGACGTCGGGCCCTCATACCACCCTCATGGAGTCTGTTTCTGACCGTTTGAGCAGACACATGCACATTTGTGGCCTGCTGGAGGTCATTTTGCAGGGCTCTGGCAGTGCACCTCCTTGCACAAAGGCGGAGGTAGCGGTCGCGGTGTGTTGTTTAAGTGTTCCCTTTATTTTTTTGAGCAGTGTATATACATATATATATTATGCTCACTCAAGCTGTGTCTCACAAGTAATACAGCAAACGATCAATTACCAGTGTGATCATATAGCTATGTTTAAAACATATATAATTTCAAAATGGTTTGAGGAGAACAACATTGGCATGGCAATTGAAGAATAGCCAGTGATAATGTATTGGACCTTTTGCCTACTGTTCAAACATCATCGCTACAGAACTGATTTTAATTGGTTAATGTTGCGTAGGCTTACATTTTTGAGTGATGTTTAAAAAAAACAAATTGGAGCGGCAGATCTCGGATTGCATTTTGACTCAGAAAGGGATTTTGACTCAGAAAGGGATTTTGACTCAGAAAGGGATTTTGACTCAGAAAGGGATTTTGACTCAGAAAGGGATTTTGACTCAGAAAGGGATTTTGACTCAGAAAGGGATCTTGACTCAGAAAGGGATTTTGACTCAGAAAGGGATTTTGACTCAGAAAATGTTGGAGACGTCTGAGAGAATCAGAGATATTACACTTTCATTCCAGAGAGTAGGTATCTCTCTGTAAATAGTGTGTGTGTGTGTGTGTGTGTGTGTGTGTGTGTGTGTGTGTGTGTGTGTGTGTGTGTGTGTGTGTGTGTGTGTGTGTGTGTGTGTGTGTGTGTGTGTGTGTGTGTGTGTGTGTGTGTGTGTGTGTGTGTGTGTGCAGAGATGGGCAGTATTTATGTTACATGTATTTGAAATATGTATATAATTACTTCTGAACTACAATCCAAAGCTTTTAGTAACAAGATACTTCGAGACCTGTAATTTGTATTTTCAAAATACAAAATGCTTTCTATACCAATTTTTACAGCGGTTCACAATTGTGTGGCTCCCCTTCACCCTGCATTGGTATCAGAAGTCTGATGGTACCATGGTGTGATAAGAGTGACAGCTAAATGAACTAAATGTAAATTAACATTTGCGAAGCATGCTGGGTATTATTATAATTAGCTCCACCCTTAAAATAAGGCCAATATTAATACCCAGTGTGCTTTTCAATTGTTAATTTTTATATTTATATTTCACATCTTTGTCATTTAGCAGACACTTATCCAGAGCGACTTACAGTAAGATAACTCAAATAAGCTAAATAAACAACCGCATATCACAGTCATTAGCGTTACTAACAATGTTTTTGTAGTGAAGGTACTACTGTAACTAACAGAGACATAACAGACAAATAACTAACATACACGTAACCAACAGAGATAACTAACTGACACATAACCAACAGAGATAACTAACTGACACATAACTAACAGAGATAACAAATGGATACATCATTAACAGACACATACTACAGGTAAGAGTCAGAACTGGTCTGTGCAGAGAGGGAGAGAGAGAGAGAGATTATTAAAACAAAATACTATTTTGTGGTTTCAAAAATGTTCTAATTACAAAATACATTTGCAAGTGCACATCTCTGTTAGTTATCTCAGTTAGTTGTCTCTGTTTGTTATGTGTCTGTTAGCTATCTCTGTTTGTTATATGTATGTTAGTTATCTCTGTTAGTTGTGTGTCTATTAGTTATGTATCTGTTAGTTATCTCTGTTAGTTGTGTGTCTATTAGTTATGTATCTGTTAGTTATCTCTGTTTGTTATATGTCTGTTAGTTATCTCTGTTAGTTATGTGTCTGTTAGTTATGTATCTGTTAGTTATCTCTGTTAGTTGTGTGTCTATTAGTTATGTATCTGTTAGTTATCTCTGTTTGTTATCTCTGTTAGTTATGTATCTGTTAGTTATCTCTGTTAGTTATGTGTCTGTTAGTTATCTCTGTTTGTTATATGTCTGTTAGTTATCTCTGTTGGTTATCTCTGTTAGTTGTGTGTATATTAGTTATGTGTCTGTCAGTTATCTCTATTAGTTATATGTCTGTCAGTTATCTCTGTTTTTTATGGTAGTTAGTTATATTTCTTCCTCCTCCCTCCTCCTCTTCCCTCCACCTCGCTCCTCCTCCCTCCTCTTCTCTTCTCTCCTCTTCTTCCCTCATCCTCCTCCCTCCACCGCGCTCCTCCTCCCTCCCTCCTCTTCCCCCCTCTTCCTCCTCCTCCTCCCTCCTCTTCCTCCCTCCTCCCTCCTCCTCCTCCTCCCTATCTTCTACTCCCTATATTCTACTCTGGGTTGACAGGTCTCTGGTCTTGTCTACTGACATCATGTGCAATGAATGGAATCCTCTCTCTCTCTCTCTCTCTCTCTCTCTCTCTCTCTCTCTCTCTCTCTGTCTCTGTTTCTCTCTCTCGTTCTCTCTCTCTGTCTCTCTCTCTCTCTCTGTCTCTCTCTCTCTCTCACACTCTGTCCCTCTCTCTCTGTCTCTCTCTCGCTCACTGTCTCTCTCTCCTCCTGTCTAGGCTTGCTCTGTGTATCCTGAGGGTGTGTGTGTGTGTGTGTGTGTTTGTGTGTGTGTGCGTGCGTGCGTGCAAAAGTGGCCTATGTGTGAATCCCTTTTTTGCCTGTGTCACATAAAAAGTCATACCACATTTTGTGATGAAGGGAAACTTTTAAAGCAGTGTATAGAATGATGTGTTTCTATCCATCGGGTTCAAACCCATTGACTGGTACATAAATAAAGGGTTTGATCAATGGGTCATTATAATGGTACTCTGACTGGTTTGGTCGAGATACAAGAGGTTTTGGTCTGGATACAAGAGGTTTGGTCGAGATACAAGAGGTTTGGTCTAGAGACAAGAGGTTTGGTCTAGAGACAAGAGGTTTGGTCTAGAGACAAGAGGTTTGGTCTAGATACAAGAGGTTTGGTCTAGAGACAAGAGGTTTGGTCTGGATACAAGAGGTTTGGTCTAGAGACAAGAGGTTTGGTCTAGAGACAAGAGGTTTGGTATGGAGACAAGAGGTTTGGTCTAGGGACAAAAGGTTTGGTCTAGAGACAAGAGGTTTGGTCGAGAGACAAGAGGTTTGGTCTCGATACAAGAGGTTTGGTCTGGATACAAGAGGTTTGGTCTAGAGACAAGAGGTTTGGTCTAGATACAAGAGGTTTTGGTCTAGATACAAGAGGTTTGGTCTGGATACAAGAGGTTTGGTCTGGATACAAGAGGTTTGGTCTAGCAGCTCTTATATATTTCAAAGTGGCCTCCTATATGTTCAAGGACCAATCACATTAGTAATACAGAGCAAGACATGATGTGATTGGTAGAGGAGTTACAACTAATTTCACCAATCACATTATATTGTTTCCGTCTGGTAGGCTTGTGTCACTGGGCAGCTCTCGCCTGTGCTTCCCTTTGTAACCCATCATAGTTTGCATGCCCTGCCACATCCGACGAGCGTCGGAGCCGGTGTAGTATGATTCAATCTTAGTCCTGTATTGATGCTTTGCCTGTTCGATGGTTCATCGGAGGGCATACGAGGATTTCTTATAAACATCCGGGTTAGAGTCCCGCTCCTTGAAAGCGGCAGCTCTACCCGGCAGCTCTACCCATTAGCCACTTTGACAGATATTGTCTGTAATCCATGACTTCTGGTTGGGGTATGTACGTACGGTCACTGTGGGGATGACGTCACCGATGTACTTATTGATGAAACCAGTGACTGATCTGGTGTACTCCTCAATGCCATCGGAAGAATCCCGGAACATATTCCAGTCTGTGCTAGCAAAACAGTCATGTAGCTTAGCACCTGCTTCATCTGACCACTTCTTTATTGAGCGAGTCACTGGTACTTCCTGCTTAAGTTTTTGCTTGTAAGCAGGAATCAGGAGGATAGAGTTATGGTCATATTTGCCAAATGGAGGGTGAGGGAGAGCTTTGTACGCGTCTCTGTGTGTGGAGTAAAGGTGGTCTAGAGTTTTTTTTTCCCTCTGGTTGCACATTTAACACGCTGGTAGAAATGAGGTAAAATGGATTTAAGTTTCCCTGCAAAAATGTTGCTGGCCACTAGGGGCGCCGTATCTGGATGAGCATTTTCCTGTTTGCTTATGGCAGTATAGAGCTCATTGAGTGCCGTCTTAGTGCCAGCATCGGTCTGTGGTGGTAAATAAACAGTTAGGAAAAATATAGATGAGAACTCTCTTGGTAAATACTGTGGTCTACAGCTTATCATGATGTAGTCGACCTCGGGCGAGCAAAACCTGGAGACTTCCTTAATATTAGATTTCGTGCACCAGCTGTTATTGACAAATAGACACAGACTGCCACCCCTTGTCTTACCGGAGGCAGCTGTTCTATCTTGGCGATAGTCGTCAGAAAACCCAGCCAACTGTATGTTATCCATGTCGTTAATCAGCCATGACTCGGTGAAACATAAGATATTACAGTTTTTAATGTTCCGTTGGTTGGATAGTTGTAATCGGAGCTCATCCATTTTGTTATCCAATGGATTGCACGTTGGCTTATAGGACTGATGTTAGAGGGTGATTACTCACTCGCAGTCGGATCCTTAGGTACCCCGACCTACGTCCTCGATATCTCCGTCTCTTCTTCATGTGAATGACGGGGGTTTTGGGCCTGATCGGGTGTCTGAGGTAAATCCGACTAGGTAAAGACAACCCTAACCAATAATACATCAATCCCTATGTCCTTTATGTTGTGACGATAAGGCAATGTTTTCTTATTTATTATATTCATTTTATTAACCCATCCACCACCCTAACCCTCTTTGCAGGTCACACATATTTTTGTGTTTTTACATCTTTTTAGCTACATACTTTTATTTTTCATATTATTGTTAATATAAACTCTTTAATCCCTCTCAGATCATCCCACCGATCACCATAGACCTTGTTTGGTTTCCGATTTAGATATATTTTGAACGTTTCTATTCGTCTAGTATCCACAGATTGTGAGCTAAAGATGAAAACCTTTCCTAAACGTATTATTATATTATTGATTGATTGACTTTTGGCTTTTTCCAAAATCGACCAATGTTTAATAGTCAATTAGGATTCCAAGCAAAGTTTACAGCTGATTTTTTAGTTATTTTACCTTTATTTTACCAGGCAGGTCAATTAAGAGGCAATTCCTATTGAAAATGACAACCTTTACGTGTTGCCTACGCTACTGTTTTCCTTTGTAACATCGCTGAGGGGATTTTAGGACCTTTTTAACTTGGTGAAACAGTTAGATGCATTAGCCTGATGCCCTACATAGGTTACTGGGGAGAATTCAGCAGTGATGTAGCGACTGCTGGGACTAACCGCCAGAACAGGATTTGAACCAGCAACTCGGCCTTTAAATGGCACAATCACTTGTTCTAATAAGGTCCAGACCTCCCCACACAGTAACAGGTGGGCTAAGGACCCACCGTTTTGGTTGAAGAGTGCCAGGTGACTCGGCCAATATAGCTTCCCGATTCAAAAGTTATTGGACATTTAAATAAGAAAATAATTAGCATGTATCACCAATTTGCCCAATTTGGGGATTAGTCTAATTCTATTTGTATCTAACTCAGTACAATATAAATTATAACACTTTCAATGCTTTGGAAGTTACGTGAATGTTAAGCATATAAATATATTGATTTGTTTCAACGAGTTAATTAGCCCAATAATGGACTACAGGAGCATTACTCCGTATACAGTAAATAGACAACACCAGTCCAAAGTTTGGACACACCTACTCATTCAAGGGTTTTTCTTTATTTTTACTATTTTCTACCTTGTAGAATAATAGTGAAGACATGAAAACTATGAAATAACACATATGGACTCATGTAGTAACCAAAAACACCCTTTCCTTTGATGACAGCTTTTCACACTTTTGGCATTCTCTCAACCAGCTTCACCTGGAATGCTTTTCCAACAGTCTTGAAGGAGTTCCCACATATGCTGAGCACTTGTTGGCTGCTTTTCCTTCGCTCTGCAGTTCAACTGATCCCAAACCATCTCAATTGGGTTGAGGTCAGGTGATTGTGGAAGCCAGGTAATCTGATGCAGCACTCCATCACTCTCCTTCTTGGTCAAATAGCCCTTACACAGCCTGGAGGTGTGTTGGGTCATTGTCCTGTTGAAAAAACAAGTGCTCAGCATATATGAGAACTCTCCTTCAAGACCGTTGGAAAAGCATAGCAGCACTCCACCAATCAGACCTTTATGGTAGAGTGGCCAGACGGAATCCACTTCTCAGTCTGCTTGAAGTTTGCTAAAATGGCACCTAAAGACTCTCAGAACACGAAAAACAAGATTCTCCAGTCTGATGAAACCAAGATTGAACTCTTTGGCCTGAATGCAATGTCTGGAGGAAACCTGGCACTATCCCTACGGTGAAGCATGGTGGTGGCAGCATCATGCTGTGGGGATGTTTTTCAGCGGCAGAGACTGTGAGACTAGTCAAGATCAAGGGAAAGAGAACAGAGCAAAGTACAGAGAGATCCTTAATAATGAAAACCTGCTCCAGAGCACTCAGGACCTCCGACTTGGGTGAAGGTTCA
>NC_074674.1:43413205-43440705 GCF_029448725.1 Salvelinus fontinalis | reverse complement strand
TCTCTCTCTCTCTCTCTCTCTCTCTCTCTCTCTCTCTCTCTCTCTCTCTCTCTCTCTCTCTCTCTCTCTCTCTCTCTCTCTCTCTCTCTCTCTCTCTCTGACAGTGGGAACAGTGTTCAGCACCTCTGGAGGAAATCTGTCCAGCTGTGGTATCTGAGCTGGTTGTGTGGTGTGGATGAGAGATGAGGAAAGAGTGTGTGTTAGGGGGTAGTGTGTGCATGTCTGTGTGTGTGTTAGTCTTTGTCTGTTTGTCTGTCTGTGTTTCGGTTTATTATGGCTAATAAAACATCATAGCTTTGATTGGATGTGATGAGAGGATGTGAGGGATTGATGTTTGTATGTTTGCTTCTTGAAATTGAGATCAAGACAGAGAGAGATACGATGGTGGGTAGAAGAAGAGAGACAGAGAGACAGAGAAAGGGAGAGACAGAGAGAGAGACAGAGAGACAGAAAAAGGGAGAGACAGAGAGAGAGACAGAGAGAGAGACAGAGAGAAATGGAGAGACACACGCATAACATTCTAAAGTAACATAAAGACAGTAGTAGCATTAGTTGTGGTGAATGTTACCATTACTGGTTTTGCTTTAGCCGTAAATCTGTCTTGGGGTCACCAACTCAGTAACCACACCAGACACGGTATTATACTAACCCCAGCTTCCATGGCCTCCAGAGCTTAATAATCCGTAACACACCACCCCTAGCCCTATTTCCTCAGTCAGGATGTACTTAATAAAGGGTTTGTTCATGTCTTAAAGCCTCAGAATATCCACTTACTTAATTGAAGCCAAAGATACTCCATATATTCAAAGGGGTCTGTTAGCATAAACCAGAGCTAGTGGGTGATGGTGTGTTACCGTTTAGCAAAGCCGATTGCTGGTGATTTAACATAACCACGTGGTTTCTGGAAGGGGTTCAAGTTGGTACTCCGACATGCTGGAGCAACCTTACATACAGCTAGCGAAACAACAGAACTCGGGCCGTATGCATCGGTCAGATTCCATTGTAAAACGTTTTATTTGTTGCAAAACGTTACGCCAGATGGGAAAACTGTTTGGATCCAAAAACATTTAGTGTTTTCTATTGTAGACATTCAGGTAGTGTTTTCTATTGTAGACATTCAGGTAGTGTTTTCTATTGTAGACATTCAGGTAGTGTTTTTTATTGTAGACATTCAGGTAGTGTTTTCTATTGTTCGTATTCAGGTAGTGTTTTCTATTGTAGACATTCAGGTAGTGTTTTCTATTGTTCGTATTCAGGTAGTGTTTTCTATTGTAGACATTCAGGTAGTGTTTTCTATTGTAGGCATTCAGGTAGTGTTTTCTATTGTTCGTATTCAGGTAGTGTTTTCTATTGTAGACATTCAGGTAGTGTTTTCTATTGTTCGTATTCAGGTAGTGTTTTCTATTGTAGGCATTCAGGTAGTGTTTTTTATTGTAGGCATTCAGGTAGTGTTTTTTATTGTAGGCATTCAGGTAGTGTTTTCTATTGTTCGTATTCAGGTAGTGTTTTCTATTGTAGGCATTCAGGTAGTGTTTTCTATTGTTCGTATTCAGGTAGTGTTTTCTATTGTAGACATTCAGGTAGTGTTTTCTATTGTAGGCATTCAGGTAGTGTTTTCTATTGTAGACATTCAGGTAGTGTTTTCTATTGTACGCATTCCCTGTTTGGGTCCGTTTGCTTCCTAGACTAAACGGTAAAGTATTTTTGCAACAGATGAGCTGAAATCAGGCGGAAAGCGGTACTCGCTGAGCAATGGGTTCAATACTAGTCAGTTTCAAAACAAATTAGTCCTAATAAGCATATTACCTGACATTACCTGACATGTATTACCTGACATTACCTGACATCTATTACCTGACATTACCTGACATTACCTGACATTTACCTGACATCTATTACCTGACATTACCTGACATCTATTACCTGACATTACCTGACATATATTACCTGACATTACCTGACATCTATTACCTGACATTACATGACATCTATTACCTGACATTAACTGACATCTATTACCTGACATTACCTGACATCTATTACCTGACATTACCTGACATTACCTGACATTACCTGACATCTATTACCTGACATTACCTGACATGTATTACCTGACATTACCTGACATCTATTACCTGACTTTACCTGACATCTATTACCTGACATTACCTGACATATATTACCTGACATTACCTGACATCTATTACCTGACATTACCTGACATTACCTGACATTACCTGACATCTATTACCTGACATTACCTGACATGTATTACCTGACATTACCTGACATCTATTACCTGACTTTACCTGACATCTATTACCTGACATTACCTGACATATATTACCTGACATTACCTGACATCTATTACCTGACATCTGTTACCTGACATTACCTGACATTACCTGACATCTATTACCTGACATTACCTGACATTACCTGACATTACCTGACATCTATTACCTGACATTACCTGACATCTATTACCTGACATTACCTGACATCTATTACCTGACATTACCTGACATCTATTACCTGACATTACATGACATCTATTACCTGACATTAACTGACATCTATTACCTGACATTACCTGACATCTATTACCTGACATTACCTGACATTACCTGACATTACCTGACATCTATTACCTGACATTACCTGACATGTATTACCTGACATTACCTGACATCTATTACCTGACTTTACCTGACATCTATTACCTGACATTACCTGACATATATTACCTGACATTACCTGACATCTATTACCTGACATTACCTGACATTACCTGACATTACCTGACATCTATTACCTGACATTACCTGACATGTATTACCTGACATTACCTGACATCTATTACCTGACTTTACCTGACATCTATTACCTGACATTACCTGACATATATTACCTGACATTACCTGACATCTATTACCTGACATCTGTTACCTGACATCTATTACCTGACATATATTACCTGACATTACCTGACATCTATTACCTGACATTACCTGACATCTATTACCTGACATTACCTGACATCTGTTACCTGACATCTATTACCTGACATTACCTGACATCTATTACCTGACATTACCTGACATCTATTACCTGACATTACCTGACATCTATTACCTGACATTACCTGACATCTATTACCTGACATTACCTGACATCTATTACCTGACATTACCTGACATCTATTACCTGACATTACCTGACATCTATTACCTGACATTACCTGACATCTATTACCTGACATTACCTGACATCTATTACCTGACATTACCTGACATCTATTACCTGACATCTATTACCTGACATCTATTACCTGACATTACCTGACATCTATTACCTGACATTACCTGACAGTGTCATTTTATTTCCATTAGCTAGATTACACAGTGAAACAAATACATTTATTGGTTTCTTCAGTACAGCAACTGATTATACAAAGCGTATATTCTCCTTTTCTCACTAAATTTCACTTTAAGCGTCATTCTTTGGATAGCTATTTTATATCCATTAGTTATATTACACTTTGTCCTTGTTAGCTATTCTTCTTTCACTGGTCAAAGGACAGACTGCCCTTGTTAGTCTGTAATAATAGTGGTCTCTATTCATTGGTTGAGTTGCTCTACGTAGAGAGTTTAATGCCTTCATTTCCTTAGTTGACCTACCTAGCAGGGTCACACACACACACACACACACACACACACACACACACACACACACACACACACACACACACACACACACACACACACACACACACACACACACACACACACACACACACACACACACACACACACACACACACCTAGCAGGGTTCATCTGGTAACAATTATAGAATCAAAGAGAATCACTGAGAGTTACAGCTCATTTATTACAGACGTAGACAGTGGGTTATTAACACCCTAGAGGGGGTTTCAGCCATAAGTAGACAGTGGGTTATTACCACCCTAGAGGGGGTTTCAGCCATAAGTAGACAGTGGGTTATTACCACCCTAGAGGGGGTTTCAGCCATATGTAGACAGTGGGTTATTACCACCCTAGAGGGGGTTTCAGCCATTAGTAGACAGTGGGTTATTACCACCCTAGAGGGGGTTTCAGCCATTAGTAGACAGTGGGTTATTACCACCCTAGAGGGGGTTTCAGCCATATGTAGACAGTGGGTTATTACCACCCTAGAGGGGGTTTCAGCCATTAGTAGACAGTGGGTTATTTACACACTAGAGGGGGTTTCAGCCATATGTAGACAGTGGGTTATTAACACACTAGAGGGGGTTTCAGCCATACGTAGACAGTGGGTTATTACCACCCTAGAGGGGGTTTCAGCCATAAGTAGACAGTGGGTTATTACCACCCTAGAGGGGGTTTCAGCCATAAGTAGACAGTGGGTTATTACCACCCTAGATGGGGTTTCAGCCATTAGTAGACAGTGGGTTATTACCACCCTAGAGGGGGTTTCAGCCATAAGTAGACAGTGGGTTATTAACACTAGAGGGGGTTTCAGCCATAAGTAGACAGTGGGTTATTAACACTCTAGAGGGGGTTTCAGCCATATGTAGACAGTGGGTTATTAACACTCTAGAGGGGGTTTCAGCCATTAGTAGACAGTGGGTTATTAACACCCTAGAGGGGGTTTCAGCCATTAGTAGACAGTGGGTTATTAACACCCTAGAGGGGGTTTCAGCCATTAGTAGACAGTGGGTTATTAACACCCTAGAGGGGGTTTCAGCCATATGTAGACAGTGGGTTATTAACACTCTAGAGGGGGTTTCAGCCATTAGTAGACAGTGGGTTATTAACACCCTAGAGGGGGTTTCAGCTATTAGTAGACAGTGGGTTATTAACACCCTAGAGGGGGTTTCAGCCATTAGTAGACAGTGGGTTATTAACACCCTAGAGGGGGTTTCAGCCATATGTAGACAGTGGGTTATTAACACCCTAGAGGGGGTTTCAGCCATTAGTAGACAGTGGGTTATTAACACCCTAGAGGGGGTTTCAGCCATATGTAGACAGTGGGTTATAAACAACCTAGAGGGGGTTTCAGCCATATGTAGACAGTGGGTTATTACAACCCTAGAGGGGGTTTCAGCCATATGTAGACAGCGGGTTATTAACACCCTAGAGAGGGTTTCAGCCATATGTAGACAGTGGGTTATTACCACCCTAGAGGGGGTTTCAGCCATTAGTAGACAGTGGGTTATTAACACCCTAGAGGGGGTTTCAGCCATATGTAGACAGTGGGTTATTAACACCCTAGAGGGGGTTTCAGCCATTAGTAGACAGTGGGTTATTAACACCCTAGAAGGGGTTTCAGCCATTAGTAGACAGTGGGTTATTACCACCCTAGAGGGGGTTTCAGCCATTAGTAGACAGTGGGTTATTAACACCCTAGAGGGGGTTTCAGCCATTAGTAGACAGTGGGTTATTAACACCCTGGAGGGGGTTTCAGCCATTAGTAGACAGTGGGTTATTAACACCCTAGAGGGGGTTTCAGCCATTAGTAGACAGTGGGTTATTAACACCCTAGAGGGGGTTTCAGCCATATGTAGACAGTGGGTTATTAACACTCTAGAGGGGGTTTCAGCCATTAGTAGACAGTGGGTTATTAACACCCTAGAGGGGGTTTCAGCCATTAGTAGACAGTGGGTTATTAACACCCTAGAGGGGGTTTCAGCCATTAGTAGACAGTGGGTTATTAACACCCTAGAGGGGGTTTCAGCCATATGTAGACAGTGGGTTATTAACACCCTAGAGGGGGTTTCAGCCATTAGTAGACAGTGGGTTATTAACACCCTAGAGGGGGTTTCAGCCATATGTAGACAGTGGGTTATTAACACCCTAGAGGGGGTTTCAGCCATTAGTAGACAGTGGGTTATTAACACCCTAGAAGGGGTTTCAGCCATTAGTAGACAGTGGGTTATTACCACCCTAGAGGGGGTTTCAGCCATTAGTAGACAGTGGGTTATTAACACCCTAGAGGGGGTTTCAGCCATTAGTAGACAGTGGGTTATTAACACCCTGGAGGGGGTTTCAGCCATTAGTAGACAGTGGGTTATTAACACCCTAGAGGGGGTTTCAGCCATTAGTAGACAGTGGGTTATTAACACCCTAGAGGGGGTTTCAGCCATATGTAGACAGTGGGTTATTAACACTCTAGAGGGGGTTTCAGCCATTAGTAGACAGTGGGTTATTAACACCCTAGAGGGGGTTTCAGCCATTAGTAGACAGTGGGTTATTAACACCCTAGAGGGGGTTTCAGCCATTAGTAGACAGTGGGTTATTAACACCCTAGAGGGGGTTTCAGCCATATGTAGACAGTGGGTTATTAACACCCTAGAGGGGGTTTCAGCCATTAGTAGACAGTGGGTTATTAACACCCTAGAGGGGGTTTCAGCCATATGTAGACAGTGGGTTATTAACACCCTAGAGGGGGTTTCAGCCATATGTAGACAGTGGGTTATTACAACCCTAGAGGGGGTTTCAGCCATATGTAGACAGCGGGTTATTAACACCCTAGAAGGGGTTTCAGCCATATGTAGACAGTGGGTTATTACCACCCTAGAGGGGGTTTCAGCTATTAGTAGACAGCGGGTTATTAACACCCTAGAGGGGGTTTCAGCTATTAGTAGACAGTGGGTTATTACCACTCTAGAGGGGGTTTCAGCCATTATTAGACAGTGGGTTATTAACACCCTAGAGGGGGTTTCAGCCATATTTAGACAGTGGGTTATTACAACCCTAGAGGGGGTTTCAGCCATTAGTAGACAGTAGGTTATTAACACCCTAGAAGGGGTTTCAGCCATTAGTAGACAGTGGGTTATTAACACCCTAGAGGGGGTTTCAGCCATTAGTAGACAGTGGGTTATTAACACCCTAGAGGGGGTTTCAGCCATTAGTAGACAGTGGGTTATTAACACCCTAGAGGGGGTTTCAGCCATATGTAGACAGTGGGTTATTACAACCCTAGAGGGGGTTTCAGCCATATGTAGACAGTGGGTTATTAACACCCTAGAGGGGGTTTCAGCCATTAGTAGACAGTGGGTTATTAACACCCTAGAGGGGGTTTCAGCCATTAGTAGACAGTGGGTTATTAACACCCTAGAGGGGGTTTCAGCCATTAGTAGACAGTGGGTTATTAACACCCCAGAGAGGGTTTCAGCCATAAGTAGACAGTGGGTTATTAACACCCCAGAGAGGGTTTCAGCCATAAGTAGACAGAGGGTTATTAACACTAGAGGGGGTTTCAGCTATTAGTAGACAGTGGGTTATTAACACCCTAGAGGGGGTTTCAGCCATATGTAGACAGTGGGTTATTAACACCCTAGAGGGGGTTTCAGCCATTAGAAGACAGTGGGTTATTAACACCCTAGAGGGGGTTTCAGCAATATGTAGACAGTGGGTTATTAACACCCTAGAGGGGGTTTCAGCTATTAGTAGACAGTGGGTTATTAACACTAGAGGGGGTTTCAGCCATTAGTAGACAGTGGGTTACTGACACTCTAGAGGGGGTTTCAGCCATATGTAGACAGTGGGTTATTAACACTAGAGGGGGTTTCAGCCATTAGTAGACAGTGGGTTACTGACACTCTAGAGGGGGTTTCAGCCATATGTAGACAGTGGGTTATTACCACCCTAGAGGGGGTTTCAGCCATAAGTAGACAGTGGGTTATTAACACTAGAGGGGGTTTCAGCCATATGTAGACAGTGGGTTATTACAACCCTAGAGGGGGTTTCAGCCATTAGTAGACAGTGGGTTATTAACACTAGAGGGGGTTTCAGCCATTAGTAGACAGTGGGTTATTACCACCCTAGAGGGGGTTTCAGCCATTAGTAGACAGTGGGTTATTAACACCCTTGAGGGGGTTTCAGCCATATGTAGACATTGGGTTATTACAACCCTAGAGGGGGTTTCAGCCATTAGTAGACAGTGGGTTATTAACACCCTAGAGGGGGTTTCAGCCATTAGTAGACAGTGGGTTATTACCACCCTAGAGGGTGTTTCAGCTATTAGTAGACAGTGGGTTATTAACACCCTTGAGGGGGTTTCAGCCATATGTAGACAGTGGGTTATTACAACCCTAGAGGGGGTTTCAGCTATATGTAGACAGTGGGTTATTAACACCCTAGAGGGGGTTTCAGCCATTAGTAGACAGTGGGTTATTACCACCCTAGAGGGGGTTTCAGCCATTAGTAGACAGTGGGTTATTAACACCCTAGAGGGGGTTTCAGCAATTAGTAGACAGTGGGTCATTAACACCCTAGAGAGGGTTTCAGCCATATGTAGACAGTGGGTTATTAACACTAGAGGGGGTTTCAGCCATTAGTAGACAGTGGGTTATTAACACTAGAGGGGGTTTCAGCCATATGTAGACAGTGGGTTATTAACACCCTAGAGGGGGTTTCAGCCATAAGTAGACAGTGGGTTATTAACACCCTAGAGGGGGTTTCAGCCATTAGTAGACAGTGGGTTACTGACACCCTAGAGGGGGTTTCAGCCATATGTAGACAGTGGGTTATTAACACCCTAGAGGGGGTTTCAGCCATATGTAGACAGTGGGTTATTAACACCCTAGAGGGGGTTTCAGCCATTAGTAGACAGTGGGTTATTACCACCCTAGAGGGTGTTTCAGCTATTAGTAGACAGTGGGTTATTAACACCCTTGAGGGGGTTTCAGCCATATGTAGACAGTGGGTTATTACAACCCTAGAGGGGGTTTCAGCCATATGTAGACAGTGGGTTATTAACACCCTAGAGGGGGTTTCAGCCATTAGTAGACAGCGGGTTATTACCACCCTAGAGGGGGTTTCAGCCATTAGTAGACAGTGGGTTATTAACACCCTAGAGGGGGTTTCAGCAATTAGTAGACAGTGGGTTATTAACACCCTAGAGAGGGTTTCAGCCATATGTAGACAGTGGGTTATTAACACTAGAGGGGGTTTCAGCCATTAGTAGACAGTGGGTTATTAACACTAGAGGGGGTTTCAGCCATATGTAGACAGTGGGTTATTAACACTAGAGGGGGTTTCAGCCATATGTAGACAGTGGGTTATTAACACCCTAGAGGGGGTTTCAGCCATTAGTAGACAGTGGGTTACTGACAACCTAGAGGGGGTTTCAGCCATATGTAGACAGTGGGTTATTACAACCCTAGAGGGGGTTTCAGCCATATGTAGACAGTGGGTTATTACCACCCTAGAGGGGGTTTCAGCCATAAGTAGACAGTGGGTTATTAACACTAGAGGGGGTTTCAGCCATAAGTAGACAGTGGGTTACTGACACTCTAGAGGGGGTTTCAGCCATTAGTAGACAGTGGGTTATTAACATCCTAGAGGGGGTTTCAGCCATATGTAGACAGTGGGTTATTAACACCCTAGAGGGGGTTTCAGCCATTAGTAGACAGTGGGTTATTACCACCCTAGAGGGGGTTTCAGCTATTAGTAGACAGTGGGTTATTAACACCCTAGAGGGGGTTTCATCCATTAGTAGACAGTGGGTTATTAACACCCTAGAGGGGGTTTCAGCCATTAGTAGACAGTGGGTTATTAACACCCTAGAGGGGGTTTCAGCCATAAGTAGACAGTGGGTTATTACCACCCTAGAGGGGGTTTCAGCTATTAGGAGACAGTGGGTTATTAACACTCTAGAGGGGGTTTCAGCCATAAGTAGACAGTGGGTTATTAACACCCTAGAGGGGTTTTCAGCCATAAGTAGACAGTGGGTTATTAACACTCTAGAGGGGGTTTCAGCCATATGTAGACAGTGGGTTATTAACACCCTAGAGGGGGTTTCAGCCATAAGTAGACAGTGGGTTATTAACACTCTAGAGGGGGTTTCAGCCATATGTAGACAGTGGGTTATTAACACCCTAGAGGGGGTTTCAGCCATAAGTAGACAGTGGGTTATTACCACCCTAGAGGGGGTTTCAGCCATTAGTAGACAGTGGGTTATTAACACCCTAGAGAGGGTTTCAGCCATTTGTAGACAGTGGGTTATTACCACCCTAGAGGGGGTTTCAGCCATTAGTAGACAGTGGGTTATTAACACCCTAGAGGGGGTTTCAGCAATTAGTAGACAGTGGGTCATTAACACCCTAGAGAGGGTTTCAGCCATATGTAGACAGTGGGTTATTAACACTAGAGGGGGTTTCAGCCATTAGTAGACAGTGGGTTATTAACACTAGAGGGGGTTTCAGCCATATGTAGACAGTGGGTTATTAACACCCTAGAGGGGGTTTCAGCCATAAGTAGACAGTGGGTTATTAACACCCTAGAGGGGGTTTCAGCCATTAGTAGACAGTGGGTTACTGACACCCTAGAGGGGGTTTCAGCCATATGTAGACAGTGGGTTATTAACACCCTAGAGGGGGTTTCAGCCATATGTAGACAGTGGGTTATTAACACCCTAGAGGGGGTTTCAGCCATTAGTAGACAGTGGGTTATTACCACCCTAGAGGGTGTTTCAGCTATTAGTAGACAGTGGGTTATTAACACCCTTGAGGGGGTTTCAGCCATATGTAGACAGTGGGTTATTACAACCCTAGAGGGGGTTTCAGCCATATGTAGACAGTGGGTTATTAACACCCTAGAGGGGGTTTCAGCCATTAGTAGACAGCGGGTTATTACCACCCTAGAGGGGGTTTCAGCCATTAGTAGACAGTGGGTTATTAACACCCTAGAGGGGGTTTCAGCAATTAGTAGACAGTGGGTTATTAACACCCTAGAGAGGGTTTCAGCCATATGTAGACAGTGGGTTATTAACACTAGAGGGGGTTTCAGCCATTAGTAGACAGTGGGTTATTAACACTAGAGGGGGTTTCAGCCATATGTAGACAGTGGGTTATTAACACTAGAGGGGGTTTCAGCCATATGTAGACAGTGGGTTATTAACACCCTAGAGGGGGTTTCAGCCATTAGTAGACAGTGGGTTACTGACAACCTAGAGGGGGTTTCAGCCATATGTAGACAGTGGGTTATTAACACTAGAGGGGGTTTCAGCCATAAGTAGACAGTGGGTTATTAACACTAGAGGGGGTTTCAGCCATATGTAGACAGTGGGTTATTAACACCCTAGAGGGGGTTTCAGCCATTAGTAGACAGTGGGTTACTGACAACCTAGAGGGGGTTTCAGCCATATGTAGACAGTGGGTTATTACAACCCTAGAGGGGGTTTCAGCCATATGTAGACAGTGGGTTATTACCACCCTAGAGGGGGTTTCAGCCATAAGTAGACAGTGGGTTATTAACACTAGAGGGGGTTTCAGCCATAAGTAGACAGTGGGTTACTGACACTCTAGAGGGGGTTTCAGCCATTAGTAGACAGTGGGTTATTAACATCCTAGAGGGGGTTTCAGCCATATGTAGACAGTGGGTTATTAACACCCTAGAGGGGGTTTCAGCCATTAGTAGACAGTGGGTTATTACCACCCTAGAGGGGGTTTCAGCTATTAGTAGACAGTGGGTTATTAACACCCTAGAGGGGGTTTCATCCATTAGTAGACAGTGGGTTATTAACACCCTAGAGGGGGTTTCAGCCATTAGTAGACAGTGGGTTATTAACACCCTAGAGGGGGTTTCAGCCATAAGTAGACAGTGGGTTATTACCACCCTAGAGGGGGTTTCAGCTATTAGTAGACAGTGGGTTATTAACACTCTAGAGGGGGTTTCAGCCATAAGTAGACAGTGGGTTATTAACACCCTAGAGGGGTTTTCAGCCATAAGTAGACAGTGGGTTATTAACACTCTAGAGGGGGTTTCAGCCATATGTAGACAGTGGGTTATTAACACCCTAGAGGGGGTTTCAGCCATAAGTAGACAGTGGGTTATTAACACTCTAGAGGGGGTTTCAGCCATATGTAGACAGTGGGTTATTAACACCCTAGAGGGGGTTTCAGCCATAAGTAGACAGTGGGTTATTACCACCCTAGAGGGGGTTTCAGCCATTAGTAGACAGTGGGTTATTACCACCCTAGAGGGTGTTTCAGCTATTAGTAGACAGTGGGTTATTAACACCCTAGAGGGGGTTTCATCCATTAGTAGACAGTGGGTTATTACCACCCTAGAGAGGGTTTCAGCCATTTGTAGACAGTGGGTTATTACCACCCTAGAGGGGGTTTCAGCCATATGTAGACAGTGGGTTATTAACACTCTAGAGGGGGTTTCAGCCATTCGTTAGTAATACAGGTTTTTGTTGTAAAAGAGATTTAATCTCAATGACCTGTCTAAATAAAGGTTACAGTTATTTATCAATATTATTGACATCATGTGTATTATTATTTTGCAGAGGGCCAAATGGTTCTGTTTTCTAAACCAGTGAGCCAATCAAATCAGTACGTTCATCTCTAGGAGACAGAACGCGTCTCCTTCCTGAGCGGTATGACGGATGCGTGGTCCCATGGTGTTTATCCTTGCGTACTATTGTTTGTACAGATGAACGTGGTACCTTCAGGGATTTGGATATTGCTCCCAGGGATGAACTAGACTTGTGGAAGTCTACAATTTTTGTCTGAGGTCTTGGCTGATTTCTTTTGATTTTCCCGTGATGTCAAGCAAAGAGGCACTGAGTTTGAAGGTAGGCCTTGAAATACTATCCACAGGTACACCTCCAATTGACTCAAATGTTGTCAATTAACCTATCAGAAGCTTCTAAAGCCATTACATAATTTTCTGGAATTTTCCAAGCTGTTTAAAGGCACAGTCAACTTAGTGTATGTAAACTTCTGACCCACTGGAATTGTGTTAGAGTGAATTATAACTGAAATAATCTGTCTGTAAACAATTGTTGGACAAATGACTTGTGTCATGCACAAAGTAGATGTCCTAACCGACTTGCCAAAACTATAGTTTGTTAACAAGACATTTGTGGAGTGGTTGAAAAACGAGTTTTAAGGACTCCAACCTAAGTGTATGTAAACTTCCCACTTCAACTGTATATATACTGTATAAGTATGTTGACACCCCTTCAAATTAGCAGATTCGGCTATTTCAGCCACAACCGTTGCTGACGGGTATAGAAAATCGAGTACACAGCCATGGAATCTCCATAAACAAACATTGGCAGTAGAATGGCCCGTATTGAAGAGCTCAGTGACTTTCAACATGGCACCGTCAAAGGATGACACCTTTCCAACAAGACAGTTTGTCAAATTTCTGCCCTGCTAGAGCTGCCCCGGTCAACTGTAAGTGCTGTTATTGTGAAGTGGAAACGTCTAGGAGCAACAACGGCTCAGCTGAGAAGTGGTAGGCCACACAAGCTCACAGAACAGAACGAGTGCTGAAGAGCGTAGCGTGTAAAAATGGTCTGTCTTTGGTTGCAACACTCATTACTGAGTTCCAAACTGCCTCTGGAAGCAACGTCACCACAGGAATTGTTAATCGGGATCTTCATGAAATGGGTTTCCATGGCCGAGCAGCCGCACGCACACAAGTCTAAGATCACCATGTGAAATGCCAAGCGTCGGCTGGAGTGGTGTAAATCGAGCTGCCATTGGACTCAGGAGCAGTGGAACCGCAGTGTCTGGAGTGATAAATCACGCTTCAACATCTGGCAGTTTGATGGACGAATCTGGGTTTGGCGGATGCCAGGAGAACGATGCCTGCCCCAGTGTAAAGTTTGGTGGAGGAGGAATAATGGTCTGCGGCTGTTCTTCATGTTTCAGGTCCGTTACTTCCAGCGAAGGGAAATCTTAGCACTACAGCATACAATGACATTCTAGACGATTCTGTGCTTCCAACTTTGTGGCAACAGTTTGGGGAAGGCCCTTTCCTGTTTCATGATGTTGGAATGAGATGTTTGACGAGCAGGTGTCCACATACTTTTGGTCATGTATTGATGTGTGTGTGTGTGTGTGTGTGTGTGTGTGTGTGTGTGTGTGTGTGTGTGTGTGTGTGTGTGTGTGTGTGTGTGTGTGTGTGTGTGTGTGTGTGTGTGTGTGTGTGTGTGTGTGTGTGTGTGTGTGTGTGTGTGTGTGTGTGAAGCATTCCGTAAGAGGCTGACTAATGTTTTGGGATAAACAGGGCAATTAGCTTTGATCACACACAGACACGCACACACACACACACACACAGAGATACTAAATGACTCTCTTCCCCGTAGCACTCACATCTGTAGAAATGAAATGGTTTGAGCCTGGTCATGGTTCACAACAACACCATCATCCCAGACACACTGGACCCACTCCATTTCACATACCGTCCCAACTGATCCAATCTATATTGCACTCCACACTGCCCTTCCCACTTGGACAAAAGGAACACCTATGTGAGAATGCTGTTCATTTACTAGAGCTCAGCGTTCAACACTATAGTGCCCTCCAAGTAAACTAAGAACCCTGGGACTGAAAACCTCTCTGCAATTGGATCCTGGACTTCCTATTGACAGCATCTTGACTGGCTGCATCACCGCTTGGTTTTGCTACAGAGGGTAGTACATACGACCCCAGAGCTCCCTGGCATCCAGGACCTCTATACCAGGCGGTGTCCGAAGAAGAAGAAAAAATTGTCAAAGACTCCAGCCACCCAAGTCATAGACTGTTCTCTCTGCTACCACACGGCAAGTGATACCGATGCACCAAGTCTGGAACCAACAGGATCCTGAACAGCTTCTATCTTCCAAGCCATAAGACTGATGAACAGCTGGTTAAATACTTAACTAAATAGCTACCCGGACAATCTGCATTGACCCTTTTTACACATACGCTACTGCTACTGTTTACTATCTATCATGTTGACTAGTCACTTTATACCTAGTTATATCTACATATCTACCACAACTACCTCGTTCCCCTGCACATCGACTCAGTACTGGTACCCCGTGTATACAGCCAAGTTATTACCTGGTACTTCCTGTATATAACCTAGTTATCATCGACTCAGTACTGGTACCCCGTGTATACAGCCAAGTTATTACCTGGTACTTCCTGTATATAACCTAGTTATCATCGACTCAGTACTGGTACCGCGTGTATACAGCCAAGTTATTACCTGGTACTTCCTGTATATAACCTAGTTATCATCGACTCAGTACTGGTACCCCATGTATACAGCCAAGTTATTACTTGGTACTTCCTGTATATAACCTAGTTATCATTGACTCAGTACTGGTACCCCGTGTATACAGCCAAGTTATCATTACTTGTGTATTTATTATTACTTTTATGATTACATGTTTAACTTATCTCTCATTATTTTCGTTCTCTCTACATTGTTGGGAAGGGCCTGTAAGTAAGCATTTCACTGTTAGTCCACACCAACACATGTGACTAATAACGTTTTAATGTATTTTATCTGAAACACACACACACACACACACATCTAATGACAGAGTGTGAAAACCTACCAATCCATGGGAGACCATTTTAGGAGTCAACAACAAAAATAAGGCAAATAATATTACTAAACACAATTGGCAATCACTTGAGTTTATCCGTTCTGACAAAGTTGCTTTCATGCATTGAACTATAATATTTACTGGTCCATTATCTGCTCAAGCTCCGTAGTCATAGTTTGGAAATCAATCCGATATAGTTTCCAATACTGATCTTACTATCTGTTTATACCACAGCATTGTTGACCACTTGTTTATGATTGGACAAGAACAAAACAAAGATGATGAACCAGATCCCTGGAGAGATGATACACTTCCCAGATCATAATTGTTAGCTCATTTGTGTCACGATCGTCTTCGTGAGAAAGAGAGGACCAAGGCGCAGCGTGTGCAAAATACATTTCTCTTTTATTGAGAGAAAGGAAAAAACACGAAACGAACACTGAATACAAACTAAACAAAACAACAAACGACCGTGAAGCTAAATAACGTAAGTGCACAGACAAGCAACAAACGTTCAACATAGACAACACCCCACAAAAGCCTACTGCCTATGGCTGCCTTAAATATGGCTCCCAATCAGAGACAATGAATGACAGCTGTCTCTGATTGAGAACCAATCTAGGCAGCCATAGACATAACTAGACAACATTACTCTTCTCTGCCCCATACACATACAACACCCCTAAACACTACAAAACATACATTCCCCATGTCACACCCTGACCTAACTAAAAAACATAAAGAAAATAAAGAATACTAAGGCCAGGGCGTGACAATTTGTCCATGGGAAAATATCCCAATTTAGAAGAATATTTATCTTCTCTTACACATCAATAGTGTCTTGGTTTGTGCAATCAGTCCCATAATTCATACAAGATGGTTTATATACTTCGGTTCAAAGCCCATTCAGCTCCAATTCAGCTTAAATTGTGACGTTATTTGGTTGTTTCACTTTGTGTTGTCCGCCAATGCTGTCTTTAATAAGAGTAGTGTGTTCTACTTTTCTATTTCTGAGGCTGACGCCATAGTGCTTGTAATGGTGTTGTTTGATGTCTTCTTCCTCCTTTTCTTCTTCCAAAACTCTTTGCCATATTGTTTTGATTTGGCCAGTGTAATGACTAGGCCTAACTTACATACCGACTACTTCTCTCTGTTATCTTGTCATGTAGCTAATTGCTGTCTTGTCTTTTCTCCAGGGTGGTTCTGTATGAGTGTTGTCCTGGCTACATGAAGCTGGAAGGCATGAAAGGATGCCCTGCAGGTAAGTGTCTACCAGGGGCGGATAGGCCATCTGGCATTTCGGGTGATTTTTTGGTCTAGTACGCCTGTCTTGAGTTTCTTGTGTAACATGATCACTATCAGGCTAATAATGGGGGGCCTCAAGGGGGGGGGGGGGGGGGGGGGGGCTGGTTCGTCAGAAATACCTGAGCCGATTTCTGGTCCCAGTTCGCCCCTGGTGTGTACTCGCATGGACTTTAATCCTAGCTCCTAACTTTCATCCTCACACTCCATCTGTCACCCTCATCCCCATCACACTCCAACGTCGCACCTCTATCTGTCAACCTCATCCCCAACACACTCCAACGTCCCACCTCTATCTGTCACCCTCATCCCCAACACACTCCCTCTTCCCACCTCTATCTGTCACCCTCATCCCCAACACACTCCCACTCCCCACCTCTATCTGTCACCCTCATCCCCATCACACTCCCACTTCCCACCGCTATCTGTCACCCTCATCCCCAACACACTCCCACTTCCCACCTCTATCTGTCACCCTCATCCCCAACACACTCCCACTTCCCACCTCTATCTGTCACCCTCATCCCCAACACACTCCCTCTTCCCACCTCTATCTGTCACCCTCATCCCCAACACACTCCCACTTCCCACCTCTATCTGTCACCCTCATCCCCAACACACTCCCACTCCCCACCTCTATCTGTCACCCTCATCCCCAACACACTCCCACTTCCCACCTCTATCTGTCACCCTCATCCCCAACACACTCCCACTTCCCACCTCTATCTGTCACCCTCATCCCCAACACACTCCCACTTCCCACCTCTATCTGTCACCCTCATCCCCAACACACTCCCACTTCCCACCTCTATCTGTCACCCTCACCCCCATCACACTCCCACTTCCCACCTCTATCTGTCAACCTCATCCCCAACACACTCAAACGTCCCACCTCTTTCACCCTCAGCCCCATCACACTCCCACTTCCCACCTCTATCTGTCACCCTCATCCCCATCACACTCCCACTTCCCACCTCTATTTGTCACCCTCATCCCCATCACACTCCCACTTCCCACCTCTATCTGTCACCCTCATCCCCAACACACTCCCACTCCCCACCTCTATCTGTCACCCTCATCCCCAACACACTCCCACTTCCCACCTCTATCTGTCACCCTCATCCCCATCACACTCCCACTTCCCACCTCTATCTGTCACCCTCATCCCCATCACACTCCCACTTCCCACCTCTATCTGTCACCCTCATCCCCATCACACTCCCACTTCCCACCTCTATCTGTCACCCTCATCCCCATCACACTCCCACTTCCCACCTCTATCTGTCACCCTCATCCCCATCACACTCCCACTTCCCACCTCTATCTGTCACCCTCATCCCCATCACACTCCCACTTCCCACCTCTATCTGTCACCCTCATCCCCAACACACTCCCACTCCCCACCTCTATCTGTCAGCCTCATCCCCAACACACTCCAACGTCCCACCTCTATCTGTCACCCTCATCCCCATCACACTCCCACTTCCCACCTCTATTTGTCACCCTCATCCCCAACACACTCCCACTTCCCACCTCTATCTGTCACCCTCATCCCCATCACACTCCAACGTCCCACCTCTTTCACCCTGTCATGCATCGAAGCTCTACAGCGACTATATTAACTATACAGCAACTACTATAACTTTATCATGACTATAATAACTCTATAGCAACTATAAAAACTATAAAGCTCTATAAAAACTCTATAGCCGCTATGAAAACTATATAGTTAATATTAAAACTCAATAGCCACTATAATAACTATATAGTTAATATTAAAACTCAATAGTCACTATAATAACTATATAGCCAATATTAAAACTCAATAGCCACTATAATAATTATATAACTCTATAATAACTATATAACTCTATAATAACTATATAGCCGCTATATTAACTATATAACTATAAAAACTCTATAGCCAGTATAAAAACTCTATAGCCACTATAATAACTATATAGCCAATATTAAAACTCAATAACCACTATAATAACTATATAACTCTATAATAACTGTATAGCCAATATAAAAACTCTATAGCCACTATAATAACTATATAGCCAATATTAAAACTCAATAACCACTATAATAACTATATAACTCTATAATAACTGTATAGCCAATATTAAAACTCTATAGCCGCTGTAATAACTATATAGCCAATATTAAAACTCAATAACCACTATAATAACTATATAACTCTATAATAACTGTATAGCCAATATAAAAACTCTATAGTCACTATAATAACTATATAGCCAATATTAAAACTCAATAACCACTATAATAACTATATAACTCTATAATAACTGTATAGCCAATATTAAAACTCTATAGCCGCTGTAATAACTATATAGCCACAATAATAACTATATAGCAACGGTAATAAATATATGACAACTATAATAACTCTAAAGCGACTATATAACTCTATAACAACGCTATAATAACTATAACTCTACAATAACTATACAGGAACGATAATAACTCTACAGTAACTCTATACCTCTATAATAACTATATATCTATAATAACTATACAGTGACTATAATAACTCTAGTGAAACTATAGTAACTCCATAATAACTATATAGCGACTATAATAACTCTAGTGAAACTATAGTAACTCCATAATAACTATATAGCGACTATAATAACTCTAACTCTATAACAACTATACAGCTCTATAGTAACTCTACAGCGACAGTAATAACGTTATAGCGACTATAATACCTCTAACTCTATGATAACTCTAACCCTATAACAACTATACAGCTCTATAGTAACTCTACAGCAACTATAATAACTCTAACTCTATAATAACTCTATAGCGACTTTAATAACTCTATAATAACTCTAAAGTGGCTATAATAACTCTACAATAACTCTATAGCGACTTTAAAAACTATAATAACTATATGGTGGCTATAATAACTCTGACTCTATATTAACGTTATAACTCTGTAATAACTCTACAGAAACTATAATAACTCTACAACAACTATAACAACTCTAACTCTATAATAACTCTACAGCTACTATAATAACTCTACAGCTACTATAATAACTCTACAGCTACTATAATAACGCTAAATCTATAGTAACTCTACAGCTGCTATAATAACTCTACAGAAACCATAATAACTCTACAGCTACTATAATAACTCTACAGAAACTATAATAACTCTACAGCTACTATAATAACTCTACAGCTGCTATAATAACTATTCAGCTACTATAATAACTATACAGCTACTATAATAACTCTACAGCTGCTATAATAACTATACAGCTACTATAATAACTCTACAGCTACTATAATAACCCTACAACTACTATAATAACTCTACAGCTACTATAATAACCCTACAACTACTATAATAACTCTACAGCTACTATAATAACGCTAACTCTATAATAGCTCTACAGCTGCTATAATAACGCTAACTCTATAATAGCTCTACAGCTGCTATAATAACTCTATAGAAACTATAATAACTCTACAGCTACTATAATAACTCTACAGCTACTATAATAACTCTACAGCTACTATAATAACTCTACAGCTACTATAATAACTCTACAACTACTATAATAACTCTACAGCTACTATAATAACTCTACAGCTACTATAATAACTCTACAGCTACTATAATAACTCTACAGCTACTATAATAACTCTACAGCGACTATAATAACGATACAATAAATATAATAACTCCATAGCGACAACAAAAACTCTATAAAGACTATAATAACTCTAGCTCGATAAGAACTCTAGCTCTATAATAACTCTAACGCGATGATAACTCTACAGCGACTATAATAACTCTATAGAGACTATAATAACTATAACTCTATGATAACTCTACAGAAACTATAATAACTCTACAACGAATATAATAACTCTATAAAGACTATCATAACTCTAACTCTAGAATAACTCTAGAACTCTATAATAACTATAGTGACTGTAATAACTCTATAATAACTCTATAGAGACTATAATAACTCTTACTCCATGATAACTCTACAGAAACTATAATAACTCTACAGCGAATATAATAACTCTAACTCTATAATAACTCTATAACTCTATAATAACTCTATAACTCTATAATAACTCTATAACTCTATAATAACTCTATAATAACTCTATAACTCTATAATAACTCTATAATAACTCTAACTCTATAATAAATCTAACTCTATAATAACTCTAACTCTATAATAACTCTATAACTCTATAATAACTATATAACTCTATAATAACTCTATAACTCTATAATAACTCTATAACTCTATAATAATTCTATAACTCTATAACTCTATAATAACTCTACAACTCTATAATAACTCTATAACTCTATAATAACTCTATAACTCTATAATAACTCTAACTCTATAATAACTCTATAATAACTCTATAGCTCTATAATAACTCTAACTCTATAATAACTCTATAACTCTATAATAACTCTATAACTCTATAATAACTCTATAATAACTCTATAATAACTCTATAACTCTATAATAACTCTATAATAACTCTATAATAACTCTATAACTCTATGATAACTCTATAACTCTATAATAACTCTTTAGCAACTATAATAGTATTGGCCTGAGGGCACACAGTGTGTTGTGAAATCTATGAATGTATTGTAATGTTTTTAAAATTGCATAAACACTGACTTAATTTGGCGGGACCCCAGAAAGCAGCAGCTAATGGTGATCCATAATAAATACAAATACAAATACAGTAAGTCATTCTTACCTAGAACCATTGTAATATTATCTTCCCTCTGCTCTCCCATTTAACAAATAAATCAAAAGATTGGTAGACAATATTGTTGACAGTGACTGCCATCCACAGTGGCTCATAAATATATGGCACTTTGCACCTGGTGAAGGTGAGGATGTCCCAGGACTTCAAAAAACCATAGTAGCCTAAGCACTCTCTTCTGTTTACCCTCTCTCCCCCTACAGTGGCTCCTATAGACCATGTGTATGGCACATTGGGCCAGGTGAAGGCTAGTACCACCCAGGAGTATTCTGAACTCTCTAAGGTGAGGGAGGAGATCGAAGGGAAAGGATCATTCACCATGTTCACCCCTAGCAACGAAGCCTGGGACCTGCTGGACCCTGTAAGTAGAAGTATATGAAGTCAGTCATTCATTCAATCAGTCAGTCAGTAGTTTGTCATTTGCTATTTATTTAGTTTAGTTTGTTTGTTAGTTTGTTCATTCGTTGGTTAATTAGTACGTTTCAGAAGAAGCTGCTTAGACAGTTGAAGCTCGGCTGGTCTCTCTCCCTCGCGTTATTATTAACTCTCTCCTGTTTCTCCTATCTCCAGGAGGTGCGTAGTGCCTTGGTGAGCAATGTGAACGTGGAGCTGTACAACGCCCTGCACTACCACATGGTCAACCGACGCATGCTAACGAAAGACCTGAAGAACGACATGTCTATCGCCTCCATGTACAACAACATGGGACTCTACATCAATCACTACTCCAATGGGGTACGTAGTAAACCCCTAACTCAAATCAATTCAAAATCAAGTCAAATCACATGTTATTCATCACATGCTGGGTAAACAACAGGTGTGGACTAACAGTGAACTTACGGGTCCTTTTCCCAACAATGCAGAGAGAAAGAAAATAGAGAAATAATTGAAAAGTTAAACACGCAATAATAAATACGCAATGAATAATGATAACTTGGCTATATACACGGGGTACCAGTACTGTGTCAATGATAACTATATACAGGAAGAACCAGGTAATAACTTGGCTATATACACATGGTACCAGTACTGAGTCAATGATAACTATATACAGGAAGTACCAGGTAATAATTTGGCTATATACACAGGGTACTAGTACTGAGTCAATGATAACTATATACAGGAAGAACCAGGTAATAACTTGGCTATATACACGGGGTACCAGTACTAAGTCAATGATAACTACATACAGGAAGTACCAGGTAATAACTTGGCTATATACACGGGGTACCAGTACTAAGATAATATGCAGGGGAACGAGGTAGTTGAGGTAGATATGTACACTGTAAAAAATGTCTTGTTGTTTTGAACACCCTTAAACCCTGACTACACCGCTTGCTATGTTATTCAATTATTGCACCCACACTGCTCGCGCGCGCCAACGAGCGTCTGCGTTGCTAAGGGCTAAAGTATTTTACGATAAGAAATACTTGTACTTACATTTTTGGTACCGTTGTTTTACGCCAATTTACAGGTAACTGAACTGCTAAAAATGCCCTGTAATTTTACGGTACACTATAGGCTCCCGGTTGGCGTGAAAATACTGGCATTCTGACTGTTGTAAATCACACATCTCAATATACTGCACTAACATGCCTAGGATATTACATCAAAATTACAATACATGACATTGGAATCATTACACACGTCATCAATACAGGCACGTACAGTATCATTACATCATAATTCATATTTTTAATGCTTGGTTATTTTTTGATTTTTTTTGAGAAACTACATTTTCTTCTCTGCATCTCTACTAAAATCCAGGTAAAAGATTGAAAGGAATGAGAGTCTTATTCAGTACTTATTGACTGGTTCAGTCAGCGTGCCTCCTCTGAAAAATACCGCGGGCAGATCTTTTTTTATAAATAATTACGATAAAACATAGGCTTAAAAATGAGTAATTCATTTAACATCAGATTATTTATTTTTTTAAACAGGACAAATCTGAGGGGGCATTCCCTATGTGCATGACGCCTCTGTATGTAGTTAACTCCTAGCTAGCTCTTATCGCTAGACTCTTGGCCTAGTTGTATTTATTCTGTCAACCCCTACCTAGCCCTAAATCACAGGCATGTTTATTTAACCTCACATCAATCACTTTATATCATTGTTATTTTCAGAGGATGAATGATTCAATGAATCATGCCAATTAACCAATCACCTCTCTTCCTCTGCAGATCGTCACAGTGAACTGTGCCAGGATTATCCATGGTAACCAGGTGGCGACCAATGGGGTTGTACATGTCATCGACCGCGTCATCACCGCCGTGGGCAACACTATCAAGGATATCCTGGAGGTCAACGAAGACCTCTCATCCTTCAGCGTAAGTACCTGACTATAATCTGACCCCTTCTCTTTAAACATGATGACCTGACTATAATCTGACCCCTTCTCTTTAAACATGATGACCTGACTATAATCTGACCCCTTCTCTTTAAACATGATGACCTGACTATAATCTGACCCCTTCTCTTTAAACATGATGACCTGACTATAATCTGACCCCTTCTCTTTAAACATGATGACCTGACTGACCTCTTCTCCTTAAACATGATGACCTGACTATAATCTGACCCCTTCTCTTTAAACATGATGACCTGACTATAATCTGACCCCTTCTCTTTAAACATGATGACCTGACTATAATCTGACCCCTTCTCTTTAAACATGATGACCTGACTATAATCTGACCCCTTCTCTTTAAACATGATGACCTGACTATAATCTGACCCCTTCTCCTTCAGCATTCATACCTGACTGTAATCTCTTACTGTAATGTGACCACAATATGACAGTGTCTAGTATTAATCTGACCAGATAGGTTTTCTACCTTCACTAACTCTTCACAAAAGATCAGAATTGGGATTCCTGTGTAAACGTAGCCAGAAGGTCTCAGATGGGGAACTGTTGTAGGAGTAGTAGTAGATGTGGGGATAGTATTAGAAGTAGTACGATACTAAGTCTCCTGTCCTCTCCCGCAGGCTGTAGCCTTGGCCTCGGGTGTGATGGATAAAATGGGCCAGCCAGGTCACTTCACCCTGTTTGCTCCCACCAACGAGGCCATGGAGAACCTCGGGGCCAGCTTCCTGGAACGCATCATGGGAGACAAGGCAGTCATCGGAGGTAGCCAATCAGAATACCAATAACCACTCACCTACAGTGTCTACGGAAAGTATTTAAAACCCATGAATTTTTCCATATTTTGTTACGTTACAGCCTTATTCTAAAATAGAGAAAAAATGTACAAATCCTCAGATATCTACACAGAATACCCCATAATGACATCACAATACCCCATAATGACATCACAAGAACCCATAATGATATCACAATACCCCATAATGACATCACAATACCCCATAATGACAAGTGGAAAACAGGATTTTAGAAATGTTTGCACATTTCTTAAAACCGTTAAACATAAATACCTTATTTACATAAGTATTCAGACCCTTTGCTATGAGACTCGAAATTGAGCTCAGGTGCATCCTGTTTCCATTGATCATCCTTGAGATGTTACTACAATTTGATTAGAGTCCACCTGTGGTAAAGTCAATTGATTGGACATGATTTGGAAAGGCACACACCTGTCTATATAAGATCCCACAGTTGACAGTATATGTCAGAGCAAAAACCAATTCATGAGGTTGAAGGAATTGTCCGTAGAGCTCAGAGACAGGATTGTGTTGAGGCACAGATCTGGGGAAGGGTACCAAAATATTTCTGCAGCATTGAAGGTTCCCAAGAACACAGTGGCCTCCATGATTCTTAACTGTAAGGTGTTTGGAACCACCAACACTCTTCCTAGAGCTGGCCCCCCGGCCAAACTGAGCAATCAGGGGAGAAGGGCCTTGGTCACGGAGGTGACCAAGAACCTGATGGTCACTCTGACAGAGCTCTAGAGTTGCTCTGTGGAGATGGGAGAACCTTCCAGAAGGACAACCATCTCTGCAGCACTCCACCAATCAGTCCTTATTGGTAGAGTGGCCAGACAGAATCCACCCCTCAGTAAAAAGCACATGACAGCCCACTTGGAGTTTGCCAAACAGCACCTAAAGATCTCTGACAATGAGAAACAAGATTCTTTGGTCTGATGAAACCAAGATTGAACTCTTTAGCCTGAATGCCAAGCGTCACGTCTGGAGGAAACCTGGCACCATCCCTATGGTGAAGCATGGCGGTGGCAGCATCACGCTGTGGGAATGTTTTTCAGCGGCAGGGACTGGGAGACTAGTCAGGATCGAGGCAAAGATGAAAGAAGCAAAGTACAGAAAGATCCTGGATGAAACCCTACTCCAGAGCGCTCAGGACCTCAGACTGGGGCAAAGGTTCACCTTCCAACAGAAAAATGACCGTAAGCACACAGCCAAGACAACACAGGAGTAGCTTCGGGACAAGAATGTCCTTGAGTGGCCCAGCCAGAGCCCGGACTTGAACCCTATTGAACATCTCTGGAGAGATCTGAAAATAGCTGCGCAGCATCACTCCCCATCCAACCTGATAGAGCTTGAGAGGATCTGCAGAGAAGAATGGGAGAAACTCCCCAAATACAGGTGTGCCAAGCTTGTAGCTGTAACGTTCGTCTGGTGGTGTATTAACGGACCAAGGCGCAGCGGGTGATGAATACATACTGACTTTAATGAACAGACGAAAACACTGACAAAACACTAGAACAAACTACAAAACAATAAACGAAGGCAACAGACCTGGACTACGAACTTACACGTAACAAAGAACGAACGAACAAGTACTGACTACAAACAAAACGAACTCACGATACAGTCCCGTATGGTGCAACAAACACTGACACAGGAAACAATCACCCACAAACAAACAGTGAGAACAACCTACCTTAATATGACTCTCAATCAGAGGAAACGCCAAACACCTGCCTCTAATTGAGAGCCATACCAGGCAACCCATAAACCCAACATAGAAAACACATAACATAGACTACCCACCCAAACTCACGCCCTGACCAATTAAACACATACCAAACAACAGAAAACAGGTCAGGAACGTGACAGTAGCATCATACCCCAGAAGACTCTATACTGTAATCGCTGCCAAAGGTGCTTCAACAAAGTACTTAGTAAAGGGTCTGAATACTGAATACAGTTTTTATTATTTTAATAAATTAGCAAACATTTCTAAAAACCTGTTTTTCCTTTGTCTTTATGGGGTATTGTGTCGGGGGAAAACAATTTAATACGTTTTAGAATAAGGCTGTAACATAACAGAATATGGAAAAGGTCAAGGAGTCCGAATACTGTGCAAAGGCACTGTATGGCCAGATTAACAAAAAACAATCACTTCTGGACAGGTTACCAGTAACCAATCATCTTTGGCCAGATGACCAATAACAAATCACCTATGTCCATGTTATTAACAGTAACCAATCACCTACAGCCAGGTCACCTGTAACCATTCACCTATGACCATATTAACTATAACCCATCACACTTGGCAGGAGATTTTTACGTTTTCAGTCTTTAATGGCGAGGTCATTTGTAAGAATGTACTTTTATTTTCATATGATAAAATTAAACTGAACATTGATCCTTGAAAAACAATGAACCAATGACCTATGGCTAACACTGTAAACCCCAATGTGCTGTCACTACCCAAAACTTTTGAAGAAACCAGTTACACTTAACATATCTGACTACAGTTATTTAAAGTGAATTTGTAGTCATTATTCAACCCGATAGAGTCACTGGGACTCTGTAGAGGGTCATGATTTGAGTGGTGTAATAGCTTGAAAATGTTGAGTAATGTATCCAATATAATTTCCCAGTGTGCCTTGCCTTTTCGAGTGAATTGTAGAGATTCCAGCCCGTAGTTGTTAGTGACAAAGACATGTTTATTGAATTATTTTAATTTTGTTCAGTCATATGGCATTCACGAAGTGAGTTCCTATGTGAATGTTGTCATCATAATTAAACTCTTTATGACAAGACATGACATATCTCATTAGCTTTACCCTAACTCAGTGGCCTGAAAGTCATGGTTTACGGGCCTCATCAGGTCTGCAAGTAAAGTTGCAAAATTCCGATAACTTTCCCC
>NC_074674.1:43402922-43412705 GCF_029448725.1 Salvelinus fontinalis | reverse complement strand
CATATCTGATGGACGCTTTAAGTAAGGACACTCACCCTAGTCTATGTGTTATTATACAGTACAGGTATCCTATAGGGACCTGAGATGTCCATGTGATCTCAACACTGACAATTGGTATCAATGAAATATATGTGTGAAACCTGATGTTACATGTATGTATTATGTCCTGTATCTTTACTTTGTTGAAGTGAACATTGTTCAAGACTTGGTTTTGCTGTTGAAAATGAGGACAGGAAACAAAGGAACTGATCTGCAGAATTAATGGATTGATTGATTGTGTATTTCTAGAATCTTCCTGTCTCTGATGGAGAGTGCAGGTCTGACAGAGCTGTTGAAACAGGACGGATCCTACACCGTGTTCGCCCCAACAGATGAAGCCTTCGACGGTCTCACAGAACAGGACATCACCATGCTCACCAGTAAGTATGCTGTTTTTCTCTTCTCCTCGTACTTCCCTTTACCTCCTCAAATCCCCAGAGGAACACCTCCTCATACTTCCCTGGACCTCCTCAAACCCCCAGAGGAACACCTCCTCAAACGTCCCTTTACCTCCTCAAACCCCCAGAGGAACACCTCCTCGTACTTCCCTTTACCTCCTCAAACCTCCCAGAGGAACACCTCCTCGTACTTCCCTTTACCTCCTCAAACCCCCCAGAGGAACACCTCCTCGTACTTCCCTTTACCTCCTCAAACCCCCCAGAGGAACACCTCCTCGTACTTCCCTTTACCTCCTCAAACCCCCCCGTCCGTACAGGTCGAAGGAATTGTCCGTACAGCTCTGGGACAGGATTGTGTCGAGGCACATATCTGGGGAAGGGTACTACAACATTTCTGTAGCATTGAATGTCCCCAAGAACACAGTGTCCTCCATCATTGTTAAATGGAAGAAGTTTGGAACCACCAAGACTCTTCCTAGAGCTGGCCGCCCAGCAAAACTGAGCAATCGGGGGAGAAGGGCCTTGGTCAGGGAGGTGACCAAGAACCCGATGTTCACTCTGACATAGCTCCAGAGTTATTCTGTGGAGATGAGAGAACCTTCCAGAAGGACAACCATCTCTGCAGCAATCCACCAATCATGCCTTTATTGTAGAGTGGCCAGACGGAAACCGCTCCTCAGAAAAGGCACATGACGGCCCGCTTGGAGTTTGCCAAAAGGCACCTGAAGGACTCTCAGACCATGAGAAACAAGATTCTCTGGTCTGATGAAACCAAGATTGAACTCTGGCCTGAATGCTAAGCTACACGTCTGGAGGAAACCTGGCACCATCTCTACGGTGAAGTATGGTGTAGCAGCGTCTCTACGGTGAAGCATGGTGGTGGCAGCGTCTCTACGGGGAAGCATGGTGGTGGCAGCGTCTCTACGGTGAAGCATGGTGGTGGCAGCGTCTCTACGGGGAAGCATGGTGGTGGCAGCGTCTCTACGGTGAAGCATGGTGGTGGCAGCGTCTCTACGGGAAAGCATGGTGGTGGCAGCGTCTCTACGGTGAAGCATGGTGGTGGCAGTGTCATGCTGTGGGATGTTTTTTCAGCGGCACAAACTGGGAAACTAGTCAGGATCGAGGGAAAAATTTACTGAGCAAAGTACAGAGAGATCCTTGATAAAAACTTGCTTCAGAGAGCTCAGGTCTTAAGACTGGGGCAAAGGTTTACCTTTACCAGCAGGACAACGACCCTAAGCACACAGCCAAGACAATGCAGGATTGGCTTTGGGACAAGTCTCTGAATGTCCTTGAATGGCCCAACCATAGCCCGAATTTGAACCCGATCGAACATCTCTGGAGAGACCTGAAAATAGCTGTGCAGCAACGCTAACCATCCAAACTGACAGAGCTTGAGAGGATCTGCAGAGAAGAATGGGAGAAACTCCCCAAATACAGGTGTGCCAAGCTTGTAGCGTCATACCCAAGAAAAATCAAAGCTGTAATCGTTGCAAAAGGTGCTTAAACAAAGTACTGAGTAAAGGGTCTGAATACTTATACAGATATATATTTTTTTTGTACAAATTTGCAAGAATTTCTAAAAATCCCGGTTTTGCTTTGTCATCATGGTGTAAGGGGGGGGGGGCAATTTAATCTATTGTAGAATAAGGCGATAACTTAACAAAATGTGGAAAAAGTCAAGGGGGCTGTATACTTTCTGAATGCAGCTCATATATAGTACAGGAAAGCAGCTCATATATAGTAACAGGAAAGCAGCTCATATATAGTAACAGGAAAGCAGCTCATATATAGTAACAGGAAAGCAGCTCATATATAGTACAGGAAAGCAGCTCATATATAGTTACAGGAAAGCAGCTCATATATAGTAACAGGAAAGTAGCTCGTATATAGTACAGGAAAGTGGCTCATATATAGTACAGGAAAGCAGCTCATGTATAGTATAGGAAGGCAGCTCATATATAGTAACAGGAAAGCAGCTCATATATAGTAACAGGAAAGCAGCTCATATATTGTACAGGAAAGCAGCTCATATATAGTATCAGGAAAGCAGCTTGTATGTAGTTACAGGAAAGCAGCTTGTATATAGTTACAGGAAAGCAGCTCGTATATAGTAACAGGAAAGCAGCTCATATATAGTAACAGGAAAGCAGCTCATATATAGTAACAGGAAAGCAGCTCATATATAGTAACAGGAAAGCAGCTCATATATAGTAACAGGGAAGCAGCTCATATATAGTACAGGAAATCAGCTCATATATAGTAACTGGAAAGCAGCTCATATATAGTAACAGGAAAGCAGCTCATATATAGTAACAGGAAAGCAGCTCATATATAGTAACAGGAAAGCAGCTCATATATAGTAACAGGAAAGCAGCTCATATATAGTAACAGGACAGCAGCTCATATATAGTAACAGGAAAGCAGCTCATATATAGTAACAGGAAAGCAGCTCATATATAGTTACAGGAAAGCAGCTCATATATAGTACAGGAAAGCAGCTCATATATAGTAACAGGAAAGCAGCTCATATATAGTTACAGGAAAGCAGCTCATATATAGTGACAGGAAAGCAGCTCATATATAGTTACAGGAAAGCAGCTCATATATAGTATAGGACAGCAGCTCATATATAGTAACAGGAAAGCAGCTCGTATATAGTACAGGAAAGCAGCTTGTATATAGTAACAGGAAAGCAGCTCATATATAGTAACAGGAAAGCAGCTCGTATATAGTACAGGAAAGCAGCTCATATATAGTAACAGGAAAGCAGCTCATATATAGTACAGGAAAGCAGCTCATATATAGTTACAGGAAAGCAGCTCATATATAGTAACAGGAAAGTAGCTCGTATATAGTACAGGAAAGCAGCTCATATATAGTACAGGAAAGCAGCTCATGTGTAGTATAGGAAGGCAGCTCATATATAGTTACAGGAAAGCAGCGTGTATATAGTACAGGAAGGCAGCTCATATATAGTAACAGGAAAGCAGCGTGTATATAGTACAGGAAAGCAGCTCATATATAGTAACAGGAAAGCAGCTCGTATATAGTACAGGAAAGCAGCTCATATATAGTACAGGAAAGCAGCTCATATATAGTTACAGGAGAGCAGCTCATATATAGTAACAGGAAAGCAGCTCGTATATAGTACAGGAAAGCAGCTCATATATAGTACAGGAAAGCAGCTCATGTATAGTATAGGAAGGCAGCTCATATATAGTAACAGGAAAGCAGCTCATATATAGTACAGGAAAGCAGCTCATGTATACTATAGGAAGGCAGCTCATATATAGTAACAGGAAAGCAGCGTGTATATAGTTACAGGAAAGCAGCTCGTATATAGTATAGGAAAGCAGCTCATATATAGTACAGGAAAGCAGCTCATATATAGTATCAGGAAAGCAGCTCATATATAGTAACAGGAAAGCAGCTCATATATAGTTACAGGAAAGCAGCTCATATATAGTATAGGAAAGCAGCTCATATATAGTAACAGGAAAGCAGCTCATATATAGTACAGGAAAGCAGCTCATATATAGTAACAGGAAAGCAGCTCGTATATAGTACAGGGAAGCAGCTCATATATAGTAACAGGAAAGCAGCTCATATATAGTAACAGGGAAGCAGCTCATATATAGTTACAGGGAAGCAGCTCATATATAGTAACAGGAAAGCAGCTCATATATAGTAACAGAAAAGCAGCTCATAAATAGTAACAAGAAAGCAGCTCATATATAGTATAGGGAAGCAGCTCATATATAGTAACAGGAAAGCAGCTCATATATAGTAACAGAAAAGCAGCTCATAAATAGTAACAAGAAAGCAGCTCATATATAGTATAGGAAAGCAGCTCATATATAGTTACTGGGATCAGCTCAACTTGCACCCTCACGACATTCAAACAAACAGTGAGATTTAGATTTTTTTTCAAGAAAGTAACACAAATTAATATAACTGGTAATATAATGCGTTACTTTCCACATATTGTTCAATGTAACTGGTTGTATATGACTTTTTCAAGTAACTAATCCCAACACAGGTTTTTAAACCCGCCCTCTGCTCGTGTTATCACTAGGCAACGTGAACATCCTGAGGACCATTCTGCTGTACCACTTCAGTAACGGCGTCTTCATCAACGGAGGACTGGAGAGAGGGGTCACCAACCTGCTCAAGACCATCCAGGGACACAACCTGCAAGTGCTGTCTGTACGTACCACTGCTGCCATTGTCTTCTCTGCATCTGCCTTTGTTTCCATACCTAGAATATCATTTTCTCTGTTTAGTTAGTACTGGACAAAGTTATTCCTGTAAACACATATTTCAAGAGTTTTCAAGAGACCTTGTGAGCACTAAAGTTATTTCAATAATATATCTGTACAGATGCAATACTCAGAGGTAGGGTGGGCTGTCTGTCCTCTCCTGTCCCAGAGGCAGAGTAGACACAGGAAACACTGAGGTAGAGTGGGCTGTCTGTCCTCTCCTGTCCCAGAGGCAGAGTAGACACAGGAAACACTGAGGTAGTGGGCTGTCTGTCCTCTCCTGTCCCAGAGGCAGAGTAGACACAGGAAACACTGAGGTAGTGGGCTGTCTGTCCTCTCCTGTCCCAGAGGCAGAGTAGACACAGGAAACACTGAGGTAGTGGGCTGTCTGTCCTCTCCTGTCCCAGAGGCAGAGTAGACACAGGAAACACTGAGGTAGTGGGCTGTCTGTCCTCTCCTGTCCCAGCGGCAGAGTAGACACAGGAAACACTGAGGTAGAGTGGACTGTCTGTCCTCTCCTGTCCCAGAGGCAGAGTAGACACAGGAAACACTGAGGTAGTGGGCTGTCTGTCCTCTCCTGTCCCAGCGGCAGAGTAGACACAGGAAACACTGAGGTAGAGTGGACTGTCTGTCCTCTCCTGTCCCAGAGGCAGAGTAGACACAGGAAACACTGAGGTAGTGGGCTGTCTGTCCTCTCCTGTCCCAGCGGCAGAGTAGACACAGGAAACACTGAGGTAGAGTGGACTGTCTGTCCTCTCCTGTCCCAGAGGCAGAGTAGACACAGGAAACACTGAGGTAGTGGGCTGTCTGTCCTCTCCTGTCCCAGCGGCAGAGTAGACACAGGAAACACTGAGGTAGAGTGGGCTGTCTGTCCTCTCCTGTCCCAGAGGCAGAGTAGACACAGGAAACACTGAAGGAAACATTGTTTCTCATTACCTACTCCAAATACATTATTATCATGAGGAGAACACTTCCTTTTAGAAACACCTTCCACCACCACAGGAACATGGGGACTTCACTGTTTTTTTGGTTCATTTCTGCAACTCACATACAGTGGGGCAAAAAAATATTTAGTCAGCCACCAATTGTGCAAGTTCTCCCACTTAAAAAGATGAGAGAGGCCTGTTATTTTCATCATAGGTACACTTCAACTATGACAGACAAAATGAGAAAAAAAAATCCAGAAAATCACATTGTAGGATTTTTTATGAATTTATTTGCAAATTATGGTGTCATAGTTGTATGTCAGACTAAGGCAAGGATGTATTCCATTTCATTTCATGTGAAAATCTTTCTGGACCCTTGTTACAGCCTGGTTATCATACGTTAGGTTGTGGTCAAGATTCCCTGTCTCTCTCTTTATCTGCAACACAGATCCCCCCCCCCCCTTTTCCTGTCTCCATCAGGCTGGACAATCTCAGGCAAGCCTTCCTTAACTCATGAAGGAAATTCAGTGACACAGAATCAAGGCATCGTCTAATAACTTTGTCCAGAGATGCTGGGAGTAGGAGGATAGGGGGGAGGAAGGGGAGGAGAGGGTTATGGGTGAGGGATAGGGAGGAGGGAAGGGAGGGAGGGTAAGAGAAAGTAGGAGGAGATGGGGAGGAAGGGGGTGTTATGGGTGAGGGAGAGGGAGGAAGGAAGGGAGGGAGGGTAAGAGAAAAGGAAGGAAAGGATTATGGGTGATGAGTAAAAAGAACGGTGACAGTGGCAAGGAAGAGTTAGGGAGGAGATGAAGAGTTAGGGAGGAGAGGAAGAGTTAGGGAGAAGAGCAAGAGTTAGGGAGGAGAGGAAGAGTTAGGGAGGAGAGGAAGGAGGGTGAGGAAGAGTTAGGGAGGAGAGGAAGGAGAGTGAGGAAGAGTTAGGGAGGAGAGTGAGGAAGAGTTAGGGAGGAGATTGAGGAAGAGTGAGGAAGAGTTAGGGAGGAGAGGACGGAGGGTGAGGAAGAGTTAGGAAGGAGGGTGAGGCAGAGTTAGGGAGGGGAGAAAGGAGAGTGAGGAAGAGTTAGGGAGGAGAGTGAGGAAGAGTGAGGAAGAGTTAGGGAGGAGAGGAAGGAGAGTGAGGAAGAGTTAGGGAGGAGATTGAGGAAGAGTGAGGAAGAGTTAGGGAGGAGAGGACGGAGGGTGAGGAAGAGTTAGGAAGGAGGGTGAGGCAGAGTTAGGGAGGGGAGAAAGGAGAGTGAGGAAGAGTTAGGGAGGAGAGTGAGGAAGAGTGAGGAAGAGTTAGGGAGGAGAGGACGGAGGGTGAGGAAGAGTTAGGAAGGAGGGTGAGGCAGAGTTAGGGAGGGGAGAAAGGAGAGTGAGGAAGAGTTAGGGAGGAGAGGAAGGAGGGTGAGGAAGAGTTAGGGAGGAGAGGAAGGAGAGTGAGGAAGAGTTAGGGAGGAGAGGAAGGAGGGTGAGGAAGAGTTAGGGAGGAGAGGAAGGAGGGTGAGGAAGAGTTAGGGAGGAGAGGAAGGAGAGTGAGCGGAATGTGGGCGACATAGTTCAGAGAGTGTAAGAGCGATGAGAGAGAGAGGGAGGAAGAAGAGAGAGAGAGAAGAGGATGAGAGAGTTTAGAGAGAGTGGAGAAAAGGGATAGGGAGAGGGGTGGAAAGAGGAGATGCCAAGTAATCATCAGGAAGACAGATTTCATTCGTTTTGGCAGAACTCCAAAGATACAGGCTTGGAAGGAACAGATTAGGCTGTTGTCTAAATGGGGACGTGCAGAGAGACGGGTGTAAGGAATGACCTTACACACACTGAGGACAATACTGAAACAGTGTACGGGTGCGTGTGCATGATGTGAGTGTGTGGGAGTGTGTTCAGTTAGAAAGTGGTTCAAATGATGGGTTAGAGAGAGAACTGTAAAGTAGTGGGTTAGAGAGAGAACTGTAAAGTAGTGGGTTAGAAAGAGAACTGTAAAGTAGTGGGTTAGAGAGAGAACTGTAAAGTAGTGGGTTAGAGAGAGAACTGTAAAGTAGTGGGTTAGAAAGAGAACCGTAAAGTAGTGGGTTAGAGAGAGAACTGTAAAGTAGTGGGTTAGAAAGAGAACTGTAAAGTAGTGGGTTAGAGAGAGAACTGTAAAGTAGTGGGTTAGAGAGAGAACTGTAAAGTAGTGGGTTAGAGAGAGAACTGTGGAGTAGTGGGTTAGAAAGAGAACTGTAAAGTAGTGGGTTAGAAAGAGAACTGTAAAGTAGTGGGTTAGAGAGAGAACTGTGAAGTAGTGGGTTAGAAAGAGAACTGTAAAGTAGTGGGTTAGAAAGAGAACTGTGAAGTAGTGGGTTAGAAAGAGAACTGTAAAGTAGTGGGTTAGAGAGAGAACTGTGAAGTAGTGGGTTAGAAAGAGAACTGTGAAGTAGTGGGCTAGAAAGAGAACCGTAAAGTAGTGGGTTAGAAAGAGAACCGTAAAGTAGTGGGTTAGAGAGTGAACTGTGAAGTAGTGGGTTAGAGAGAGAACTGTAAAGTAGTGGTTTAGAAAGAGAACTGTGAACTAGTGGGTTAGAGAGAGAACTGTGAAGTAGTGGGTTAGAAAGAGAACTGTGAAGTAGTGGGTTAGAAAGAGAACCGTAAAGTAGTGGGTTAGAGGGAGAAACATACACTAGTGGGTTAGAAAGAGAACCGTAAAGTAGTGGGTTAGAAAGAGAACCGTAAAGTAGTGGGTTAGAGAGAGAACTGTGAAGTAGTGGGTTAGAGAGAGAACTGTGAAGTAGTGGGTTAAAGAGAGAATCTCAAAGTAGTGGGTTAGAGAGAGAACCGTAAAGTAGTGGGTTAGAAAGAGAACCGTAAAGTAGTGGGTTAGAGAGAGAACCGTAAAGTAGTGGGTTAGAGAGAGAACCGTAAAGTAGTGGGTTAGAGGGAGAACCATAAAGTAGTGGGTTAAAGAGAGAACTGTAAAGTAGTGGGTTAGAGGGAGAACCGTAAAGTAGCGGGTTAGAGGAGGGAGAACCGTAAAGTAGTGGGTTAGAGGGAAAACCGTAAAGTAGTGGGTTAGAGAGAGAACCATAAAGTAGTGGGTTAGAGGGAGAAACGTACAGTAGTGGGTTAGAGAGAGAACCATAAAGTAGTGGGTTAGAGAGAGAACCATAAAGTAGTGGGTTAGAGGGAGAACCGTAAAGTAGTGGGTTAGAGGGAGAACCGTAAAGTAGTGGGTTAGAGAGAGAACCATAAAGTAGTGGGTTAGAGGGAGAAACGTACAGTAGTGGGTTAGAGAGAGAACCATAAAGTAGTGGGTTAGAGAGAGAGAAACGTAAAGTAGTGGGTTAGAGAGAGAGAAACGTAAAGTAGTGGGTTAGAGGGAGAACCTTAATGTAGTGGGTTAGAGGGAGAACCGTAAAGTAGTGGGTTAGAGAGAGAACCATAAAGTAGTGGGTTAGAGGGAGAAACGTACAGTAGTGGGTTAGAGAGAGAGAAACGTAAAGTAGTGGGTTAGAGAGAGAACCGTAAAGTAGTGGGTTAGAGGGAGAACCGTAAAGTAGTGGGTTAGAGGGAGAACCGTAAAGTAGTGGGTTAGAGAGAGAACCATAAAGTAGTGGGTTAGAGGGAGAAACGTACAGTAGTGGGTTAGAGAGAGAGAAACGTAAAGTAGTGGGTTAGAGAGAGAACCGTAAAGTAGTGGGTTAGAGGGAGAACCGTAAAGTAGTGGGTTAGAGGGAGAACCGTAAAGTAGTGGGTTAGAGAGAGAACCATAAAGTAGTGGGTTAGAGAGAGAGAAACGTAAAGTAGTGGGTTAGAGAGAGAGAAACGTAAAGTAGTGGGTTAGAGGGAGAAACGTTCACGAGTGGGTTAGAGAGAGAACCATAAAGTAGTGGGTTAGAGAGAGAGAAACGTAAAGTAGTGGGTTAGAGGGAGAACCGTAACGTAGTGGGTTAGACAGAGAACTGTAAAGTAGTGGGTTAGAGAGAGAACCGTAAAGTAGTGGGTTAGAAAGAGAACCGTAAAGTAGTGGGTTAGAGAGAGAACTGTGAAGTAGTGGGTTAGAGAGAGAACTGTGAAGTAGTGGGTTAGAAAGAGAACTGTGAAGTAGTGGGTTAGAAAGAGAACCGTAAAGTAGTGAGTTAGAGGGAGAAACATACACTAGTGGGTTAGAAAGAGAACCGTAAAGTAGTG
>NC_074674.1:43362922-43397922 GCF_029448725.1 Salvelinus fontinalis | reverse complement strand
GTATAATATCTCTATCCGGTCCTATTACACTCCTGTATAATATCTCTGTGGTACAGTATCTACCATAGGCAAAGACAGGGTGTTGCAGTTCCTCCTTGCTGCTCTGATAAACTACTTCATCTGCCTCCCTTTATCCGTATCTTCTTCCGCATGAAATACTGGACTCCGTTTATGTTCGTTAATCAGGTCTCTTGTTGATGAGGTACTTGAACTGTCACTGTTTCGTTAGTAGAGACGGATACTCCTGGCCAGTATCTGTCATGTTGGGCCTGGGCCCAATCTAACATAAGCCTGGCTCTCTGTATTGGGTAACAGCACTTTGAGGATAAGCAGTTTGGTGAAGGCTAATCAGGAAGCGAGAGAGACTGTCTGCCTTTCATTAAAGGGGCAATCTGCGATGTGCTGTACCCATTTTTCCTTAAACTTCTAAATGAATGATATCTACCCGTTGATTCTTGAAGAATGTAACTTATAAATGCCTCATGAGCTTAGTTCAACTGTCTATCCAAAATATAAGCTTGTTTTTTTACTCCAGGTGTGTGGGGGTATATGCATTGTTATTGTTTAAACTGCAGACGCCCCTTTAAAAATGCACTCTGAGAACTCTGAGGTTTTATATCAGGTTGAGTGCTGATCAGCCAACTGTGGTTTGTAGAGGTCTGTGTCTCTGAAAGTTGTGCTCTGTTTTTATAATTGGCGGGGGGTCGTTATTTGTTCTTCTGTGTGCCCGTGGGAAGGCAATGGTAACTCGTGTACAGTGAGTATGGTTTTATGGACTTCAATCTGTCTCTGCTGGGTTTGTAATGAACGATGAAGGATTTACGAACGCACGCACGCACGTACACACACGCGCATACATACACACACACACACACGCGCACACACACACACACACACACACACACACACACACACACACACACACCACACTCACACACCACACACACACACACACAAACACATACACACACACACACACCACACTCACATGCTTCTGCTTTGGCAGAACCCTTCAGCACCTTTACATTACCCTGTTAGTACATCATTAATGTCTCACACGCGAACACACACACACACACACACACACACACACACACACACACACACACACACACACTCATTAGTGTCTCCCTGGCTGGCCATGCTTATTACTGCTCATTAGTGTGTGTTAACAGACTGCAGCTGGAGCCTGGGCTGGTGCTGCGGCTGGCAATGACAGTCAAGTGCAGAAGATTTAGCGTAGCCAACTGTCTGCTCACAGCCTGCCCAAGGTACCTGACAAGAACAAACTTTGTCTGTAGCAAAGACATTTGCCCACTTGTTGGGAAAGGAAAGATGTGGAAAAGGGCCGATGCGATACACCTCAGCACGGCTCGTCTCAACTCAGCACGGCTCGTCTCAACTCAGCACGGCTCAGCTCATCTCAGCACGGCTCAGCTCATCTCAAGTTATATGAGTCTGGAGGTGGTATATGAGTCTGGAGGTGGTATATGCGTCTGGAGGTGGTATATGAGTCTGGAGGTGGTATATGAGTCTAGAGGTGGTATATGAGTCTGGAGGTGGTATATGAGTCTGGAGGTGGTATATGAGTCTGGAGGTGTTATATGAGTCTGGAGGTGTTATATGAGTCTGGAGGTGTTATATGAGTCTGGAGGTGTTATATGAGTCCGGAGGTGGTATATGAGTCTGGAGGTGTTATATGAGTCTGGAGGTGTTATATGAGTCTGGAGGTGTTATATGAGTCTGGAGGTTGTATATGAGTCTGGAGGTGTTATATGAGTCCGGAGGTGGTATATGAGTCTGGAGGTGGTATATGAGTCTGGAGGTGGTATATGAGTCTGGAGGTGGTATATGAGTCTGGAGGTGGTATATGAGTCTGGAGGTGGTATATGAGTCTGGAGGTGGTATATGAGTCTGGAGGTGGTATATGAGTCTGGATTTGGTATTGGAGGTGGTATATGAGTCTGGAGGTAATATTGGAGGTGGAATATGAGTCTGGAGGTGGTATATGAGTCTGGAGGTAATATTGGAGGTGGTATAAGCCAACTGAAAATTATTCATGATTATTATTTGACCATGCTTGTCACTTATGAACATTTTTGAACATCTTGGCATAGTTCTGTTATAATCTCCACCCGGCACAGCCAGAAGAGGACTGGCCACCCCTCATAGCCTGGTTCCTCTCTAGGTTTCTTCCTAGGTTTTGGCCTTTCTAGGGAGTTTTTCCTAGCCACCGTGCTTCTACACCTGCATTCTAGCTGTTTGGGGTTTTAGGCTGGGTTTCTGTACAGCACTTCGAGATATTATCTGATGTACGAAGGGCTATATAAAATAAAATTGATTGTATATGAGTCTGGAGGTGGTATATGACTCTGGAGGTGGTATATGAGTCTGGAGGTGGTATATGAGTCTGGAGGTGGTATATGAGTCTGGAGGTGGTATATGAGTCTGGAGGTGGTATATGAGTCTGGAGGTGGTATATGAGTCTGGAGGTGGTATATGAGTCTGGAGGTGGTATTGGAGGTGGTAAATGAGTCTAGAGGTGGTAAATGAGTCTGGAGGTGGTATATGAGTCTGGAGGTGGTATATCAGTCTGGAGGTGGTATATGAGTCTGGAGGTGGTATATGAGTCTGGAGGTGGTATATGAGTCTGGAGGTGGTATATGAGTCTGGAGGTGGTATATGAGTCTGGAGGTGGTATATGAGTCTGGAGGTGGTATATGAGTCTGGAGGTGATATATGAGTCTGGAGGTTGTATATGAGTCTGGAGGTGGTATATGAGTCTAACAGTAACTTTCTAACAGAAGCGTTAGATCACCAAAAGCACCTCCACTACATTCTGTAGTGAGAGAGAAGACCAGTGCCTGATTGACAATACAGCGTGGAGCCGAACCATACATGTGGCTTGGATGCCATCTGGAAGTGGTTACCGGTAGACATGACCTGCTCTGCCACACAGCCATAGACCTCGAGAGAGGTGGAGGGAGCCTCAGACTCTTTGATGACAGTTTACATGGGTCAGCCGGTCAGCTATTTATGACTCCAATGAATACTGTCATTCTCCCTGATTTATGCTGCAGCACTGGGTCCCTTTATTATAGATGCTGCAGCTCCCTTTATTATAGATGCTGCAGCACTGGGTCCCTTTATTATAGATGCTGCAGCACTGGGTCTCTTTATTATAGATGCTGCAGCACTGGGTCTCTTTATTATAGATGCTGCAGCACTGGGTCCCTTTATTATAGATGCTGCATCACTGGGTCCCTTTATTATAGATGCTGCAGCACTGGGTCCCTTTATTATAGATGCTGCAGCACTGGGTCTCTTTATTATAGATGCTGCAGCACTGGGTCCCTTTATTATAGATGCTGCAGCACTGGGTCCCTTTATTATAGATGCTGCAGCACTGGGTCTCTTTATTATAGATGCTGCAGCACTGGGTCTCTTTATTATAGATGCTGCAGCACTGGGTCCCTTTATTATAGATGCTGCATCACTGGGTCCCTTTATTATAGATGCTGCAGCACTGGGTCCCTTTATTATAGATGCTGCAGCACTGGGTCTCTTTATTATAGATGCTGCAGCACTGGGTCCCTTTATTATAGATGCTGCAGCACTGGGTCCCTTTATTATAGATGCTGCAGCACTGGGTCTCTTTATTATAGATGCTGCAGCACTGGGTCCCTTTATTATAGATGCTGCATCACTGGGTCCCTTTATTATAGATGCTGCAGCACTGGGTCCCTTTATTATAGATGCTGCAGCACTGGGTCCCTTTATTATAGATGCTGCAGCACTGGGTCCCTTTATTATAGATGCTGAAACACTGGGTCCCTTTATTATAGATGCTGCAACACTGGGTCCCTTTATTATAGATGCTGCAACACTGGGTCCCTTTATTATAGATGTTGCAGCACTGGGTCCCTTTATTATAGATGCTGCAACACTGGGTCCCTTTATTATAGATGCTGCAACACTGGGTCCCTTTATTATAGATGCTGCAACACTGGGTCCCTTTATTATAGATGTTGCAGCACTGGGTCCCTTTATTATAGATGCTGCAACACTGGGTCCCTTTATTATAGATGCTGCAACACTGGGTCCCTTTATTATAGATGATGCAGCTCTGGGTCCCTTTATTATAGATGCTGCAGCACTGGGTCCCTTTATTATAGATGATGCAGCTCTGGGTCCCTTTATTATAGATGATGCAGCACTGGGTCCCTTTATTATTAACCCTATATTTTAGCCCATTGTTAAGAATGATAATTGTTCCACTGATTTAATAAAGTAACTAGACCATAAAATCCCATGAAGACAAGGGGTGGGATGCACCAACATGGATTAACTCTTAAACAGGGTTAAATCAAGGTTTATCTGTTAATCCTGTTGTACCAAATGTTAAACCTATTTTTAAATTAATCCTAGTTAAATAAAATCCTTACTCTAATCTAAGTGTAGTTTTCACTTTTAACCTGTATACATTTTAAGCCTGTTGGCTTAAAATTATATTAACTTAGATTGGAGATGAATTCTAAACTGCCACTTGAGGTGGTTTAACTGATAAAATTTCAGCATATCTACTGTGGAGAGATCAAAACGAGTTCCTCAGAGAATAATTGTTACGCAACATGCTGTAACGGGCCTGATAACGTTAGCATTTACGTTAGTTTTAACGTGCATTATAAGAATTGATATTTACCAGTTATTTATGCTTACTGAATTTTGAACTTCTTTGACTTACCATAGATCAGGTGGCTAGCGGACAAATAATAAATGGCAAAATAGTGTTAGGTAGTGAAAATAATAAATAATATTGTATGCTAGCTAGCTTGGTTTATAAACTAGCTAGCTACAGTAGCTAACGTTAGCTAACGAATTTCATTTTCTGTCTAGTTCTGGCAAATAATGGATTCAAATCAGCCAACCAATGAGATTCTTTCACAATAGAGTTGCAGTGGTTCTTACGTTCCATTGTTATTATTTTATCAAGAAACAGCAACTTTGTGGCCTCATTTTTCAAAGTAGGCTAGCTACTTCGATTCAACTCATGAAATTGTATTTATTTAACCTTTATTTAACTAGGCAAGTTAGTTAAGAACAAATTCTTATTTACAATGATGGCGTATCAAAAGGCTAGGATTAAAAATGTTAAATAAATAAAATAGAAATATAGGACAAAACACACATCACGACAAGAGAGACAACACAACTTTAAGAGAGACCTAAGACAGCAACATAGCAAGGCAGCAACACATGACAACACAACGTGGTAGCAACACAACATAACAACAACATGTCTGCAACATAACATGGTAGTAGCACAAAACATGATCAAAAAAAGTATTGGGCACAGACAACAGCACAAAGGGCAAGAAGGCAGAGACAACAATACATCACACAAAGCAGCCACAACTGTCAGTAAGAGTGTCCATGATTGATTCTTTGAATGAAGAGATTGAGATAAAACTGTCCAGTTTGAGTTTTTGTTGCAGCTCGTTCCAGACGCTAGCTGCAGCGAACTGGAAAGAGGAACGACCCAGGGATGTGTGTGCTTTGAGGAACTTTAACAGAATGTGACTGGCAGAACGGATGTTGTACGTGGAGGATGAGGGCTGCAGTAGGTATCTCAGATAGGGGGGATTGAGGCCTAAGAGGGTTTTATAAATAAGCGTCAACCAGTGGGTCTTGCGACAGGTAAACAGAGATGACCAGTTTACAGAGGAGTATAGAGTGCAGAGATGTGTCCTATAAGGAGCATTGGTGGCAAAACTGATGGCTGAAAGGTAAAGAACATCTACCTGCTCGAGAGCACCCTTACCTGCCGATCTATAAATGATGTCTCCGTAATCTAGAATGGTTGGGATGGTCATCTGAATCAGGGTTAGTTTGGCAGCTGGGGTGAAAGAGGAGCTATTACGATAGAGGGATCCAAGTCTAGTTTTAACTTTAGCCTGCAGCTTTGATATGTGCTGAGAGAAGGACAGTGCACCGTCTAGCCATACTCCCAAGTACCTGTATGAGGTCAAGCTCTAAACCCTCAGCGGTAGTAATCACACCTGTGGGGAGAGGGCCATTCTTCTTACCAAACCACATGACCTTTGTTTTGGAGGTGTTCAGAACAAGGTTAAGGGTAGAGAAACATTGTTGGACACTAAGAAAGCTTTGTTGTAGAGCATTTAACACAAAATCTGGGGAGGGTCCAGTTGAGTATAAGAAAGTATAACCTGCATATAAATGGATGAGAGAGCATCCTACTGCCTGAGCTATGTTGTTGATGTAAATTGAAAAGAGCGTGGGGCCTAGGATCGAGCCTTGGGGTACTCTCTTGGTGACAGGCAGTGGCTGAGATAGCAGATTTTCTGACTTTATACCTTTATACACTGCATTCTTTGAGAGATGTAGTTAGCGAACCAGGCCAAAGACCCCTCAGAGACACCAATACTCCTTAGCAGGCCCACAAGAATGGAATGGTCTACCATATCTAAAGCTTTGGCCAAGTCAATAAAAATAGCAGCACAACATTGCTTAGAATCAACGGCAATTGTGACATCATTGAGGACCTTTAAGGTTGCAGTGACACATCCATAACCTGAGCGGAAACCAAACCGCATACCAGAGAGACTACTATAGACATCAAGAAAGCCAGTCAGTTGATTATTGACAAGTTTTCCAACACTTAGAAATAGGCCTATAACAGATAACATCTCCCCCTTTAAATAAAGGATGAACCATGGCTGCCTTCCAAGCAATGGGAACCTGCCCAGGAAGGAGAGACAGGTTAAAAAAGGTTGGAGATAGGCTTGGCATTGATAAGGGTAGCAACCTTAAAGAAGGAAGGGTCCAAACCATCTGACCCAGATGTTTTTTGGGGGTCAAGTTTCAGGAGCTCCTTTAGCATCTCGGACTCAGTGACTGCCTGCAGGGGAAAACTTTGTATTGGGTCAGGGGAAAAAGAGGGAGAAGCCTTGGGGATAGTCACATTAAAAGGAGTGGCTGAGTCAAATAGCAATCCTGACTTAATGAAGTGGTGATTAAAGATCTCAGCCATATGCTTCTTGTCAGTAACAACCACATCCTCAACATTAAGGGACATGGGCAGCTGTGAGGAGGAGGATTTATCCTCCAGGTCTTTAACCGTTTTCCAGAACTTCTTGGGGTTGGACCCACAGAGAGAGAACTGCTCCTTAAAGTAACTAACTTTGGCCTTCCGGATAGCGTGAGTGCACTTTTTTCTCATTTGCCTGAACGAGAGCCAGTCAGCATGAGTATGTGTGTGCTGAGCCTTTAGCCAAATGCAATTCTTGAGGTGGAGTAACTCTGCAAGATTACGGTCGAACCAGGGGCTGAACCTGTTTTTAAATCTAATTTCCTTTATGAGAGCATGTTTATAAAAATTAACAATACCACTGAAAGTATCAAAAAATACATTCCAAGCGTCTTCGACAAGCTGATTCTTATACCATTTTACAGAGGCCAGTTCATAAAGGAAGGCTTGCTCATTAAAGTTTTTTAGCAAGCGTCTATGGCAAATCAGGAAAAATTGTTTCACTGAGCAGCCATTACGAACACAAGCTGTAAAACAGTGATCACTAAGGTCATTACAGAAAACACCAGACTGATACCTATCAGGATTATTTGTGAGGATAACATCATGGAGAGTAGCCTTTTATGGGTGTTTGGAGTCATACCTTGTGGGATTGGTAATAATCTGAGAAAGATTTAGAAGGTCCTATTGCTTTAAGACATTTAACATTACATTTAAGTAATTTAGCAGACTTGGTCAGGTGGTTTAAGTATGTCCTGTTTTAGGTCACCTAGCAGGATAAATTCAGACTTAGTGTAAGGGGCCAGGAGAGACCTTAGGGAAGGTAGGATACAGGCTGATGGAGGACAATAGTACCCAGCAACAGTCAACAAAGAGCTATTTGAAAGTTTAATGCTTAAAACCAGCAAATCAAATTGTTTGGGGACAGACTTGGTGGAGACAACCGAGCACTGAAGGTGATCCTTGGTAAAAATTGACACTCCCCCACCTTTGGAAGATCTGTCTTGCCGAAAAAGGTTATAAACAGAAAGGTTATCATCATTATTGTAAACACTCTTCCTTAACCACATCTCAGTAATGACCAACACATCTGGATTGGAGCTGTGAACCCACACTTTCAATTGATCCATTTTAGGTACTAAGCTTCTAGTTTTAACGTGCAGAAAACCAGGCTTTTACGAGAGCAGAAATCAGTGAAGCAGATATCAGAGCACAAGTCAGAATTGGCGCTAGCAACAGTAGATGGGCCAGGGTGTACATGCACATTTCCAGACATCATCAACAGTAATACAATCAAGGCACGGCAGAGGACAGGGAGAACTCTGCAGTGCTGATTTATAACATTTGAATGTGCATTAGATGGCAACAAGATCATATTGTACAGCAATTTCATCAGGTAACATGAATACAAAGCCGGCGAGAGATGGTTAGAATATGATGGGAGGCCAAGAGTCCATGTAACCAATAGAGAGTCAGAGTCCAGAGTGTGGGAACAAACATAGTCTGTCCCGCGGTTGGGTAAAGAAAGTTCATAGTCAACAAAGCATGAAGAAGTCATGAGGCAAATAGCAAAATAGCAAAATGCACAAGAAAAGTTGTTAATATATAATGACTTGGGGCTAGCCATTGTTCAGAGTTCAGAGTCACTCGCCCCAACAGTGTGTGTGTGCTGGAGGCGAGCAGAAGCTCGGGAGAGAGGGGTGAGTGTGTTGGAGGTACCTGTACCAGACAGGGGGAGACAGGCCAGGGCAGACGGTGAACAGATCACCAGGTCGAATCCAAGCAGCAGTGCAGCAGGCAACGGGAGGAGGTGTCACACCCACTTGGGAGAAGCTTTTATTTCTGGAGGCAGATTTCTTGTAGAAAATGCCAGTGGATGGTCTTTGAACAGAAGACTCCTGCCACTTGTTGGGCCCAAAAGCCTCGACACCTTTTACTTCACACCTCAGTACTAATTGAAGTTGTATCTGGTCTGTCCTTGCAAGCCTGGCAGCCTTAACTCAGCATTTATTCCCCATAAAGTAAAATATATAATTGTAATGTCCTTAATTTGACATTTTTTACATTTTTCTTTTTCTTCTTGACTTTCAAAATAGCATCAGACCAAACAGTACTCACTCAGTTCCAGGTTGGATGGTGTCCTCAGGTCTCTGCTGTTTGTTTGCTAGAGCACCCTCTATATAGCATGGAAAAAGGAAACCTTGGTAGCAGTAATCTCTCCGGTTAATTTTGGTCAAAATTAGGTTGTAGGTTTGGCGTTTTGATCCGGAGCGAAGGCCATGCTGTAGAGGGTAGCATCCTGCATATGTCCCTGCCGAAAAATTCAAGTTTATCCAACTCCAAATCTATCCTTTAGTAAAAGAAAACATGTTGAAAAATGTGAGAGCTCGCATGTAGCTGTGACTCTCTCTCTGAGGGGGGTGGGTCACTGCTGAAATACCTCATATATTGGTGTAACACGTCACTAATCATACTTTAAAACCGCTAATCATAGATTTACTGATCTAGGATCTAAATGAAGTGGTGCAACACATCTCTGATGAATTATAAACCTACATGTATAAAACCTAGATTAGCTCTAATCCTAGATTAATTTAAACCATGTTGGTGCAACCCAACCACAATGACATAGATCTGCCCCTACACCCTAACCAACTGATGTTTCTATTCAACGTCCCCTCTCTAGAATCGAACTTACACATTTGGAGAATGATTTTCATCGTTAGAAATCAGATCACCCTACCAAACGTCGCTGCTAAAACAAACTGTAGCCTGCCTGCTGCCTTTTCATTGTCACAGCCTCAATGCCAATCACCAAACGAGGGGACTAAGTGTGGGTTAATGCGATCAAAAGTCTGCATTCTGCAATATGGAATGGAGTAGCAGCAACCTCATGTTGTTGACAACATTGTACATAAAAACAGCACTAACATGCTGGTCTTTTTACAGTTTTACAAACTCAGTGTAGAACTTTCTTTCTCCATTTAGCTTCACTCTAATCTTGAGGTGCATTTCTTTAAAACATGCACCAATCCCCTTGATCCCTTAATAAAGATCCGCCCCCTTGTTTTGCCTAAAAATGACATACCCAAATCTAACTGCCTGTAGCTCAGGCCCTGAAGCAAGGATATGCATATCCTTGGTACCATTTGAAAGGAAACACTTTGAAGTTTGTGGGAATGTGAATGGAATGTAGGAGAATATAACACATTCGATCTGGTAAAAGATAATACAAAGAAAAAATGAACCGTTTTTTGTACCATCATCTTTGAAATGCAAGAGAAAGGCCATAATGTATTATTCTAGCCCAGGTGCAATGTAGATTTTTGCCACTAGATGGGAGCAGTGTATACGCAAAGTTTTAGACTGATCCAATGAACCATTGCATTTCTGTTTAGTGTTAGGATAAGAGTTAGGGTTAGGATAAGAGTTAAGGTTAGGACTAGGGTTAGGGTTAGGATAAGAGTTAAGGTTAGGACTAGGGTTAGGGTTGGGGTTAGTAGATCGTTATTTCAAAATAAAGTGTTACCCAGCACTGTATATCCACACAGGGATGAAACATGCTGTAGTGCTGTTTCACTGCATAAATATGGTAGCCCACAGCTGATGGTAGTCTAGTATCAGTAACAACAAGAGGTTTGAGGGGTTCGAGGTGTTTGAGGGGTTGGAGGTGTTTGAGGGGTTCGAGGTGTTTGGGGGGTTTGAGGTGGTTCGAGGGGTTTTGGAATTGAGGAGATTGAAGGGGTCTAATGCGTTGCCATGGGTACTAGTAGGGTCTCACTCAGGCAGATGCTGCTTTATCAACCTTTTGTATTTATAAATGGTTATTTTTTTAATCAATATATTTTTCACATTTCCAATACATCAAAACTTAGCGGAAAAAACATACTCACCGTCGTTTCTGGGGTGATATGCCCACAGACACAGAGGTTTATAAAACAATAAATAATAATATTCACTTTCTTTCTCTCCAGTGCCTGAAATCACAAAAGTGACCAGAGTGATTAAAGGAGAGCCAACTGTCACCAAGGTTACCAGGGTCATCGAGGGCGAACCCATTATCACCAAGGTTACTCGAGTCGTTGAGGGCGAGCCAACCTTCACCAAGGTAACAAGGGTCATCGAAACAGAACCCAAAATAACCAAGGTGGTCGTCGAGGGTGAGCCCACATTCACTACAGTGACCAGGGTGATCGAGGGAGAACCAAGCATCACAAAGGTCACCAGAGTTATTGAGAGTAAGTTCCATTATTAAACATTGGTGGATCGTGAGCTACTGGTGAGTTACAGCTTGCATTGGGTCTTGGCTTGGAGCTACTGGTGAGTCACAGCTTGCATTGGGTCTTGGCTTGGAGCTACTGGAGAGTCACAGCTTGCCTTGAGTCTTGGCTTGGAGCTACTGGTGAGTCACAGCTTGCATTGAGTCTTGGGTTGGAGCTACTGGTGAGTCACAGCTTGCCTTGAATCTTGGCTTGGAGCTACTGGTGAGTCTCAGCTTGCCTTGGTTCTTGGTCTGGTGTACAGTATTAGGTGGGTCAGAGTAACATTTGGAAATATACTTCACATTGCAGACAATTGGATGGTAACAGATTTAGTTTCCCTGTATTGTTAACATTGCTGTAAAAAAGAGTTCACCTTTCTCTCTTCATCTGTCTCTCTCTCACGCTCTCTCTAAATTCAATTTCAATTCAATTAAAGGCCTTTATGGCATGGGAAACATATCTTTACATTTCCAAAGCAAATGGAATAGACAGTAAACAAAAGGGAAATAAACAAGGGAAACATTAGTAAACATCTCTCTCTCTCTCTCTCTCTCTCTCTCTCTCTCTCTCTCTCTCTCTCTCTCTCTCTCTCTCTCTCTCTCTCTCTCTCTCTCTCTCTCACACCTCTTAGCTCACAGTGGTTCCTCAGATGGAGGGCTGGAGACTGACGGAGAAATGAAGAGGATTCTGGAAGAAGGTCAGTAAAGATACCTTATAGAAATTAATATATCTTAACATTATTATTGACGTAAATGTATGAGAACATTATTTTGATACTAATGTATGATAATAATATATTGAATTTAATATATGATAATAATATATTTATACGAATGTATGATAGTAATATACGGATTTTAATGTATGATAATAATATATTTATACAAATGTATGTTAATCATATATTGATTTTAATGTATGATAATAATATACTGATTTTAATGTATGATAATAATATACTTATACTAATGTATATTAATCATATATTGATTTTAATGTATGATAATAATATACTGATTTTAATGTATGATAATAATATACTGATTTTAATGTATGATAATAATATATTGATTTTAATGTATGATAAATATATATTGATATTAATGTATGATAATAATATACTGATTTTAGTGTATGATAAATATATCTTGATTTTAATGTATGATAATAATATATTGATTTTAATGTATGATAAATATATGTTGATATTAATGTATGATAATAATATACTGATTTTAGTGTATGATAAATATATCTTGATTTTAATGTATGATAATAATATATTGATTTTAATGTATGATAAATATATCTTGATTTTAATGTATGATAATAATATATTTATTTTAATGTATGATAAATATATATTGATATTAATATATGTATTTTAACAAATGCAAAAACGTTGTTCGGATGAAAACACATCGCCGCCTATTATTACCCGTATAGTTATCGAACACGTTAATCTCAGCTGCTGATGCATCTTACATACATGCACATAGCCTAGGCATGTTGTATGTGGCGTGTTCCTGTAATCCATCACACTGAGTAGATACTACATTGGTACGTTTTCAAAAGCTCTTGGACACTGTTGGTGAAGATGCTTCTGTTGCCGAAGACTAATGATTGGCTTGATGTTCCATCATCAAACGATGTTTTCTTGTTACTACAAGGAAGGTATTTGTTGAGGAATCTGACACGCAGTTCACAATCTAACCATTCCTTCCTGCTTAGCACTTGATGTTAAGAGATGACGTGTGGCATTCGACAACCAACATCCCAATAGAAGTCACAGTGTTACAGTACTACGTCTGCGTGCCCAGGTTCATGTGACAAACTATCTCTAGCAGACGACAGAGCTCTGTGTTCTGGCCAATGTTGTGGCGCCACGTAATTATCTAACCAGCACCCACAACTGCAAGATGTATGATGACTTTGCCATGTTTGGGTCCCATTAATTAGAGGTGTCTAAGGTAAAGAAGTTTCTGGAGAGTGAGGTTCATATTCTCCAGGAAGAAGAGATCAAGAAACTCATAGAGGGAGGTTAGTCTGTCGGAGAAGTAAACAAACAAACAAATGACTGATGGGTGGCATGACAACCGCATGTATACGTCACCCGTTTCCCCGGGCAACCGAAAGGGCTACCTCTCTTTGTAACAAGCATCCCATAGTATGAAAACTGATAGAGGTCCCGTCTGACAACTTTTCTTTTTGAGGATTGTGAATATTAAGCCTGGACAATTTTTTTTTTTAGGGACAAATAGTTTTATGAAGATTAAAGTTTCGGGGAAGAAAAGGCTGTTATTCTTGAACTCAAAATGTTCCAAAGTGCAGCTAATAACATTCATATACCTATAATATAATTTTATAGTATGATATATACAACAAAAGTTTAACTAATCGGATCCTAAACCCTGAAAACAAAGCAGCAAACCCAATCCGAAGACAAAAGATGAATGGTATTATCTGCTGTGAAGGGACCTCCTGCATGTGTCAGTCATCTAGATGATTTCTTGGCTAATTGCACTGTATTACGGCAGATTCACCCCTGCTCTTGGTAGCTAAGAGCAGAAGTGTCAATTAAAACCCTGTTATTGTGAAATAGTAACAGGTAGAGATATATCTTTCAGAGCATTATTTTACTTCTGAAGCAACATGGACCTAAAATTGTAATCAATAAAATTGTATGCTAGGGTGTATCTGCCCAAAAACATTTTGCAAGTCTCAGTAAGGGAATTGTTTGCCAGTTCTACCCTGTTGTTTTTGTAATGTAACGTTGTATTTTTGTCTGCAATATTCTCTGACTGAAATTGTCATCTATACATATTGATGCCTAATTATTCACGAGCCCATTTCTAATTGGTAAAACAACCATTCTAGAGGAGACATTTTTATGGCGTTAGTAATTTTACCATTATGACACATTTATAACATAATTTAGCATGTGTTCCAAATGGCAGCAGATTCCCTATAAAGTGGACTATTTTGGAACAGAGCTATGGGCCCTGGACAAAAGTAGGTTAAAATAATAAAAAATAAATTCAACTTTTATATAGTGAATAGGGTGCCATTTGAGACGCCGTGTTAGTAACGGTACACAGACGTCCCTCAAACAAAGCTCTATGTATTCATATTAGATCATGTATTGGATAACCTCTATACACTACTCCAACCTCTATACACTACTCCAACCTCCATACACTACTCAATACACTACTCCAACGACCATACTCTACTCCAACCACCATACACTACTCCAACCTCCATACACTACTCCATTCACTACTCCAACCACCATACACTACTCCAACCTCCATACACTACTCCAACCTCCATACACTACTCCAACATCCATACACTACTCCAACCTCCATACACTACTCCAACCTCCATTCACTACTCCAACCATCATACACTACTCCAACCTCCATACAATACTCCAACCACCAACCTCCAAACACTACTCCAACGACCATACACTACTCCAACCTCCAACCTCCAAACACTACTCCAACCTCCATACACTACTCCAACCTCCATTCACTACTCCATACACTACTCCAACCACCATACACTACTCCAACGACCATACACTACTCCAACCTCCATACACTACTCCAACCTCCATACACTACTCCAACCTCCATACACTACTCCAACCACCATACACTACTCCAACCTCCAACCTCCAAACACTACTCCAACGACCATACACTACTCCAACCTCCATACACTACTCCAACCTCCATACACTACTCCAACCTCCATACACTACTCCAACCACCATACACTACTCCAACCTCCAACCTCCAAACACTACTCCAACGACCATACACTACTCCGACCTCCATACACTACTCCAAGCACCACACACTACTCCAACCACCATACACTACTCCAACCTCCATACACTACTCCAACCACCACACACTACTCCAACCTCCATACACTACTCCAACCACCATACACTACTCCAACCTCCATTCACTACTCCAACCACCATACACTACTCCATACACTACTCCAACCTCCATACACTACTCCAAGCACCACACACTACTCCAACCACCATACACTACTCCAACCTCCAAACACTACTCCAACGACCATACACTACTCCAACCTCCATACACTACTCCAAGCACCACACACTACTCCAACCTCCAAACACTACTCCAACGACCATACACTACTCCAACCTCCATACACTACTCCAACCTCCATACACTACTCCAACCACCACACACTACTCCAACCACCATACACTACTCCAACCACCATACACTACTCCAACCACCATACACTACTCCAACCACCATACACTACTCCAACCTCCATACACTACTCCATTCACTACTCCAACCACCATACACTACTCCAACCTCCATACACTACTCCAACCTCCATACACTACTCCAACATCCATACACTACTCCAACCTCCATACACTACTCCAACCTCCATTCACTACTCCAACCATCATACACTACTCCAACCTCCATACAATACTCCAACCACCAACCTCCAAACACTACTCCAACGACCATACACTACTCCAACCTCCAACCTCCAAACACTACTCCAACCTCCATACACTACTCCAACCTCCATTCACTACTCCATACACTACTCCAACCACCATACACTACTCCAACGACCATACACTACTCCAACCTCCATACACTACTCCAACCTCCATACACTACTCCAACCTCCATACACTACTCCAACCACCATACACTACTCCAACCTCCAACCTCCAAACACTACTCCAACGACCATACACTACTCCAACCTCCATACACTACTCCAACCTCCATACACTACTCCAACCTCCATACACTACTCCAACCACCATACACTACTCCAACCTCCAACCTCCAAACACTACTCCAACGACCATACACTACTCCGACCTCCATACACTACTCCAAGCACCACACACTACTCCAACCACCATACACTACTCCAACCTCCATACACTACTCCAACCACCACACACTACTCCAACCTCCATACACTACTCCAACCACCATACACTACTCCAACCTCCATTCACTACTCCAACCACCATACACTACTCCATACAGTACTCCAACCTCCATACACTACTCCAAGCACCACACACTACTCCAACCACCATACACTACTCCAACCTCCAAACACTACTCCAACGACCATACACTACTCCAACCTCCATACACTACTCCAAGCACCACACACTACTCCAACCTCCAAACACTACTCCAACGACCATACACTACTCCAACCTCCATACACTACTCCAACCTCCATACACTACTCCAACCACCACACACTACTCCAACCACCATACACTACTCCAACCACCATACACTACTCCAACCACCATACACTACTCCAACCTCCATACACTACTCCAACCACCATACACTACTCCAACCACCATATACTACTCCAACCTCCATAACCTACTCCAACCTCCATACACTACTCCAACCTCCATACACTACTCCAACCTCCATACACTACTCCAACCTCCATACACTACTCCAACCTCCATACACTACTCCAACCACCATATACTACTCCAACCTCCATACACTACTCCAACCTCCATACACTACTCCAACCTCCATACACTACTCCAACCTCCATACACTACTCCAACCTCCATACACTACTCCAACCTCCATACACTACTCCAACCACCATACACTACTCCAACCTCCATACACTACTCTCTATGTGTTTTTCTGTGTGTTTTTCTGTCTGTCTGTCTGTCTGTGGACTGGTAGGCATAGCCAGGTGTGTGTGTTAGCGGTGGTGGACTGGGAGGCATAGCCAGGTGTGTGTGTTAGCGGTGGTGGACTGGGAGGCATAGCCAGGTGTGTGTGTTAGCGGTGGTGGACTGGGAGGCATAGCCAGGTGTGTGTGTTAGCGGTGGTGGACTGGGAGGCATAGCCAGGTGTGTGTGTTAGCGGTGGTGGACTGGGAGGCATAGCCAGGTGTGTGTGTTAGCGGTGGTGGAATGGGAGGCATAGCCAGGTGTGTGTGTTAGCGGTGGTGGACTGGGAGGCATAGCCAGGTGTGTGTGTTAGCGGTGGTGGACTGGGAGGCATAGCCAGGTGTGTGTGTTAGCGGTGGTGGACTGGGAGGCATAGCCAGGTGTGTGTGTTAGCGGTGGTGGACTGGGAGGCATAGCCAGGTGTGTGTGTTAGATGTGGTGATCTGGGAGGCATAGCCAGGTGTGTGTGTTAGCGGTGGTGGACTGGGAGGCATAGCCAGGTGTGTGTGTTAGCGGTGGTGGACTGGGAGGCATAGCCAGGTGTGTGTGTTAGCGGTGGTGGACTGGGAGGGATAGCCAGGTGTGTGTGTACTGTATCTGTCTGTCTGTCTGTCAGTACATGTTGTTCAGTCATTACATGACTTCATCACCCCTCCACCCCTCTCCACTGTTGCTCTTAAGGTGCAACCGGATACACAACGGTCACCAAGTTCATCGAGCCTCAGATCATTAAGGGTAGGGCCACCTTAAATATCTCATCTCTATCTCATCTCTATCCTCTCCTCTTATTAAAGCGTAGTAGTTCCTTGCTCGGTCAGGAGTCAACAACAATGCAGCTAACCCTTCAGTGTTTGCAGATATGAAGAAAGTCAGATACAGGTGTAACCAAAATGGCGGAAGGTTCCATGTTGGATTGTGAAGTGGAGTCATCACCATTTTGCTAACAAACCTGACTTCTTCAGATGTGCAAAGACTAAAGGCACAGTAGGGTATAAGACCAGGACTAGGGGTCTGTATTCTACAGTAGGGTATAAGACCAGGACTAGGGGTCTGTATTCTACAGTAGGGTATAAGACCAGGACTAGGGGTCTGTATTCTACAGTAGGGTATAAGACCAGGACTAGGGGTCTGTATTCTACAGTAGGGTATAAGACCAGGACTAGGGGTCTGTATTCTACAGTAGGGTATAAGACCAGGACTAGGGGTCTGTATTCTACAGTAGGGTATAAGACCAGGACTAGGGGTCTGTATTCTACAGTAGGGTATAAGACCAGGACTAGGGGTCTGTATTCTACAGTAGGGTATAAGACCAAGACTAGGGGTCTGTATTCTACAGTAGGGTATAAGACCAGGACTAGGGGTCTGTATTCTACAGTAGGGTATAAGACCAGGACTAGGGGTCTGTATTCTATAGTAGGGTATAAGACCAGGACTAGGGGTCTGTATTCTACAGTAGGGTATAAGACCAGGACTAGGGGTCTGTATTCTACAGTAGGGTATAAGACCAGGACTAGGGGTCTGTATTCTACAGTAGGGTATAAGACCAGGACTAGGGGTCTGTATTCTACAGTAGGGTATAAGACCAGGACTAGGGGTCTGTATTCTACAGTAGGGTATAAGACCAGGACTAGGGGTCTGTATTCTACAGTAGGGTATAAGACCAGGACTAGGGGTTTGTATTCTACAGTAGGGTATAAGACCAGGACTAGGGGTCTGTATTCTACAGTAGGGTATAAGACCAGGACTAGGGTCTGTTTCTGTAGTGGAACCTTTATCTTACAATATGAAACTGTATCTGTGGATCCAAGAATCATCCATTTTGAGTCTAACAGCTCCAGTTTCCTTCCGCAGGCCCAGATTTCGCTAAGATCACCACCATCCACGGCAACGCGGGAATGATTGACCAAGAGTCAGAGAGGATCACCAAACTAATCCAAGGTCAGAACCTAACTTGAGAAAAAAAAAACGTTTTCTGGCCTTAATAAGGCAAATTCTAATCAATCACCAGAGCATTGTTTAATTTCTGTTTACCATCTCTGTTAATCATCTCTGTTTACCATCTCTGTTTACCATCTCTGTTAAGCCTAAACACACAACGCAATAACACAATTAGCTATGCAAGATGTCTTCCCTGCAAAGCATTGCACATGTTAGGCATGACACTTATGGGTGTTCTGCAGCGTAAATGCACAGGACATTTTACATTGCTATTGGAGGTCTTGCATTGTGTGCTTGCATAAGATATAGATTAGGATTTAAGCGACATGATTTCAGTTTGAGAAATGGAATGTTATCTCTCTCTCTCTCTACAGATGGAGGCAGTAGGGGACAGTTTGAGAAATGGAATGTTATCTCTCTCTCTCTCTCTACAGATGGAGGCAGTAGGGGACAGTTTGAGAAATGGAATGTTATCTCTCTCTCTCTCTCTACAGATGGAGGCAGTAGGGGACAGTTTGAGTAATGGAAAGTTAGGAAGTTAGGAAGTGCAGCTCAATTTCCACCTCATTTTGTGGGCAGTGTGCACAGAGCCTGTCTTCTCTTGAGAACCAGGTCTGCCTACAGCAGCCTTTCTCAATAGCAAGGCAATACTCACTGAGTCTGTACATAGTCAAAGCTTTCCTGGTCAGGTATTCTGCCACTGTGTACTCTTTGTTTAGGGCCAAAAATAATTCTAGTTTGCTCTGTTTTTTTGTTAGTTCTTTCCAATGTGTCAAGTGATTATCTTTTTGTTTTCTCATGATTAGATTGCCACTGTGTACTCTGTCTGTCTGTCTGTCTGTCTGTCTGTCTGTCTGTCTGTCTGTCTGTCTGTCTGTCTGTCTGTCTGTCTGTCTGTCTGTCTGTCTGTCTGTCTGTCTGTCTGTCTGTCTGTCTGTCTGTCTGTCTGTCTCTCTCTCTCTCTCTCTCTCTCTCTCTCTCTCTCTCTCTCTCTCTCTCTCTCTCTCTCTCTCTCTCTCTCTCTCTACAGATGGAGGGAGTAGGGGACAGTTTGTGTAATGGAATGTTATCTCTCTCTCTCTCTCTCTCTACAGATGGAGGGAGTAGGGGACAGTTTGTGTAATGGAATGTTATCTCTCTCTCTCTCTCTCTCTCTCTCTCTCTCTCTCTCTCTCTCTCTCTCTCTCTACAGATGGAGGGAGTAGGGGACAGTTTGTGTAATGGAATGTTATCTCTCTCTCTCTCTCTCTCTCTCTCTCTCTACAGATGGAGGCAGTAAGGGACAGTTTGGGTAATGGAATGTTATCTCTCTCTCTATCTCTCTACAGATGGAGGCAGTAAGGGACAGTTTGGGTAATGGAATGTTATCTCTCTCTCTATCTCTCTACAGATGGAGGCAGTAAGGGACAGTTTGGGTAATGGAATGTTATCTCTCTCTCTATCTCTCTACAGATGGAGGCAGTAAGGGACAGTTTGGGTAATGGAATGTTATCTCTCTCTCTATCTCTCTACAGATGGAGGCAGTAAGGGTGCCCCAGCCAAAAGATCTCCAGGTAAATAAATAGATGACAACACACTCTCTCACACAACACACACAGAGGTAGAAAAAGTACTCAATTGTCTTACTTGAGTAAAAGTAAAGATACCTTCATATAAAATGACTATAGTAAAAGTGAAAGTAAACCAGTAAAATACTACTTGAGTAAAAGTAAATGCTACACATCAACTTCCTGATATTTAGCAAACCAGAAAGCACTATTTCCTTTTTTATAACTTTTGTTTGACAGCCAGGGGAACACTCCAACACTCAGACATCATTTACAGACAGCCAGGGGAACACTCCAAACCTCAGACATCATTTACAGACAGCCAGGGGAACACTCCAACACTCAGACATCAGTTACAGATAGCCAGGGGAACACTCCAACCCCTCAGACATCATTTACAGATAGCCAGGGGAACACTCCAACACTCAGACATCAGTTACAGATAGCCAGGGGCACACTCCAACACTCAGACATCATTTACAGACAGCCAGGGGAACACTCCAACACTCAGACATCATTTACAGACAGCCAGGGGAACACTCCAAACCTCAGACATCATTTACATATATAATACCTTTTTCCTCAACTGCTGAGCATTCACATTGTAACTAGTACTTTGGGGTGTCAGGGAAAATGTATGTAGTAAAAAGTACAGAAATTTCTTTAGGAATGTAGTGAAGTAAAAGTAAAAGTAGTCAAAAATATAAATAGTAAATTAAAGTACAGATACCCTAAAAAATGAATTAAGTAGTTCTTTAAAGTATTTTTACTTAGTACTTTACACCACTGCACACACACACACACACTAATCAACACATCAGTGAAATGAATGTACATTACTCAACACGTTCATCAATGACTGAACACTGTTAACCACCTCTGTTATACTCACTTAATGTATATACCTCTGTTAACCATCTCTGTTAACCATCTCTGTTAACCATCTCTGTTAACCACCACTGTTATACTCACTTAATGTATATACCTCTGTTAAACATCTCTGTTAACCACCTCTGTTAATCATCTCTGTTATACTCACGTAATGTATATACCTCTGTTAAACATCTCTGTTAATCATCTCTGTTAATCATCTCTGTTAATCATCTCTGTTAACCATCTCTGTTAACCATCTCTGTTAACCATCTCTGTTAACCATCTCTGTTAATCATCTCTGTTAATCATCTCTGTTATGCTCACATAATGTATATACCTCTGTTAATCATCTCTGTTAATCATCTCTGTTAACCATCTCTGTTAATCATCTCTGTTAACCATCTCTGTTAACCACCTCTGTTAACCACCTCTGTTAACCACCTCTGTTAAACATCTCTGTTAACCACCAATGTTAAACATCTCTGTTAACCACCAATGTTAACCACCTCTGTTAACCATCTCTGTTAACCATCTCTGTTAATCATCTCTGTGAATCATCTCTGTTATACTCACATAATGTATATACCTCTGTTAACCACCTCTGTTAACCACCCCTGTTTACCATCTCTGTTAACCACCTCTGTTAACCACCCCTGTTAAACATCCCTGTTATACTCACGTAATGTATATACCTTGATCATCTTGGTGCTCTACCTCTCTGTCTCTTCATTCTCTTCTTTCTGTTACTGTTTCTCTTTTCACCACGTTTTGTTTTTCTGTCACAACATTATCCTTTCTTTCGCTCTCTTCTTCCTGTTTCTATCATTTTCTTCTTCACTCCTTTCTACTCTCGTTCTCCTCATTGTTCCCTATGTCTCTCCCATCTCCTTTTCTAAAGCTGGTGTTCGGAGGAGGAAGACAAGGCTGGTGAGACGCCACAACAACCAAAACTCACGTCCGGCCCTGACCCGTCCAAACCAGCTAAGACCAGTCCAGACCAGTTCAAGCCAGTAAAGACCAGTCCAGACCAGTCCAAACCAGCTAAGACCAGTCCAGACCAGTCCATGCAAGTAAAGACCAGTCCAGACCAGTCCATGCCACACCAGCCCTGCAGGAATCCCCTTCCAAATCATTATAGAGGCACAGCAAGGAACACATCAAAATACACAACAACACTTTCTATATTCCCTTGATGGGAAAAGAGAAAGTTTGAAAATATGTATATAATTTGTATTTTCAACCAATTTTGTTCACTGGGCAGAGGTGAATAATGAACCCAACCTACAGTAGAGTGAAACAACTGGAGCAATGGTGTCGGACATGATGTGTTTTAACAATGCTAAGATAATCAGTTTTCCTACATGATATGTTTTAACAATGCTAAGATAATCAGTTTTCCTACATGATGTGTTTTAACAATGCTAAGATAATCAGTTTTCCTACATGATGTGTTTTAACAATGCTAAGATAATCAGTTTTCCTACATGATATGTTTTAACAATGCTAAGATAATCAGTTTTCCTACATGATATGTTTTAACAATGCTAAGATAATCAGTTTTCCTACATGATGTGTTTTAACAATGCTAAGATAATCAGTTTTCCTACATGATATGTTTTAACAATGCTAAGATAATCAGTTTTCCTACATGATATGTTTTAACAATGCTAAGATAATCGGTTTTCCTACATGATATGTTTTAACAATGCTAAGATAATCGGTTTTCCTACATGTAAGTAATATCTGTATGCAAGGAAATTAACTTTTAAGAACTAGAAGGTTTGAAATAATCTTTCCACCACGGAAAGATGATGATATTTGTTTTGTTTGTTTTTTGTTCCGTTTAGTTTAAATGATGGCCTGATCTGGAAGACATTTTGTATGTTTTATAACGGTGCTGGCATTCTGTATTACGAATTCATCTTGACCAATAGGAACGAAGCATTATGTATTATGGATGCATCTCAACCAATAGGAACTGAGCATACTATTACAAATGCATCTCGACCAATAGGAACTAAGCAATACTAATGCTGTACATTATCTAAACTTAACAACCAACCAAATGTTATTGTATTTTTTTTTACTTCTTAAAAAATAATCCGGTTTCGATAGTTTAATTCCGTATCTGAATGGACTATTTTCTGATTTCCAGTTTTTCTTGGTTTGTGTTGATCTTTTAACAAGGCTTTCTGCTGTTAGAACTGTTGATGTTCAGTTGTACCATTATGCCAATGCAATCTATGCACCTTTTTACCTCTGTGTTGTTTTGAAAATAAATGTTCAATAAAAGTTACAGTTCAAAGTGAAGATCTTCGTGGTTTTTTATCATACCGGTACGTTTGGTCATATCAGATCATTTCTGGAAATCCTGGTTGGAAGAATTCGGATTCCTTGCCTATTTCCTCATGATTCAAGAAATCTTCCAACTTGGATTTCTGGAACAACTGGGAATTCTGGGAAAACCTAAAGGCAAGGCTCTAATGTCAGCTGTGTGACTCCACTTGAATCATCTGACGAAGGGACAAGAGAGAACAGAGGCTAGTCCCAGTGTTTACCATGAGTGTTATCTTAGTGAACGTCAGGGGAATCGCCTTTAAAAAGGCACGTTGTCGACAGTGTGGTGCGCTTGTTGACATCGTGCAATTGATTGAATCCTGGCTTTAGATCTCTTTTCCCCACAACGGATAGGCTTCACATGCTCTTGGAACCCTGTGACATCACTCTGCTCGGGACCTTGTGACATCAGGCTCCTCGGAATCAAAACTTCAGACTCCGACGACATGACGTGAGAAATAGCAGCAGATCATCAAAGCGTTATGAAAACCACTGGCAAATGCTTTGTGTCTGTGTCATCACTGGCAGAGGCTTTGTGTCTGTGTCATCACTGGCAGAGGCTTTGTGTCTGTGTCATCACTGGCAGAGGCTTTGTGTCTGTGTTATCACTGGCAGAGGCTTTATGTCTGTGTCATCACTGGCAGAGGCTTTGTGTCTGTTTTATCACTGGCAGAGGCTTTGTGTCTGTGTTATCACTGGCAGAGGCTTTGTGTCTGTGTCATCACTGGCAGAGGCTTTGTGTCTGTGTTATCACTGGCAGAGGCTTTGTGTCTGTGTCATCACTGGCAGAGGCTTTGTGTCTGTGTCATCACTGGCAGAGGCTTTGTGTCTGTGTTATCACTGGCAGAGGCTTTGTGTCTGTGTCATCACTGGCAGAGGCTTTGTGTCTGTGTTATCACTGGCAGAGGCTTTGTGTCTGTGTTATCACTGGCAGAGGCTTTGTGTCTGTGTCATCACTGGCAGAGGCTTTGTGTCTGTGTTATCACGGGCAGAGGCTTTGTGTCTGTGTCATCACTGGCAGAGGCTTTGTGTCTGTGTTATCACGGGCAGAAGCTTTGTGTCTGTGTCATCACTGGCAGAGGCTTTGTGTCTGTGTCATCACTGGCAGAGGCTTTGTGTCTGTGTTATCACTGGCAAATGCTTTGTGTCTGTGTTATCACTGGCGGAGGCTTTGTGTCTGTATCATCACTGGCAAATGCTTTGTGTCTGTGTTATCACTGGCAGAGGCTTTGTGTCTGTATCATCACTGGCAGAGGCTTTGTGTCTGTGTCATCACGGGCAAATGCTTTGTGTCTGTGTTATCACTGGCAGAGGCTTTGTGTCTGTATCATCACTGGCAAATGCTTTGTGTCTGTGTTATCACTGGCAGAGGCTTTGTGTCTGTATCATCACTGGCAGAGGCTTTGTGTCTGTATCATCACTGGCAGAGGCTTTGTGTCTGTGTTATCACTGGCAAATCCTTTGTGTCTGTGTCATCACTGGCAGAGGCTTTGTGTCTGTGTTATCACTGGCAGAGGCTTTGTGTCTGTGTTATCACTGGCAGAGGCTTTGTGTCTGTGTTATCACTGGCAGAGGCTTTGTGTCTGTGTTATCACAGGCAGAGGCTTTGTGTCTGTGTCATCACTGGCAAATGCTTTGTGTCTGTATCATCACTGGCAGAGGCTTTGTGTCTGTATCATCACTGGCAAATGCTTTGTGTCTGTGTCATCACTGGCAAATGCTTTGTGTCTGTGTTATCACTGGCAGAGGCTTTGTGTCTGTGTTATCACTGGCAAGGGCTTTGTGTCTGTGTTATCACTGGCAAATGCTTTGTGTCTGTGTCATCACTGGCAAATGCTTTGTGTCTGTGTTATCACTGGCAAATGCTTTGTGTCTGTGTTATCACTGGCAAATGCTTTGTGTCTGTGTTATCACTGGCAAATGCTTTGTGTCTGTGTTATCACTGGCAAATGCTTTGTGTCTGTGTTATCACTGGCAAATGCTTTGTGTCTGTGTCATCACTGGCAAATGCTTTGTGTCTGTGTTATCACTGGCAGAGGCTTTGTGTCTGTGTCGTCACTGGCAAATGCTTTGTGTCTGTGTTATCACTGGCAGAGGCTTTGTGTCTGTGTTATCACTGGCAGAGGCTTTGTGTCTGTGTTATCACTGGCAGAGGCTTTGTGTCTGTGTCATCACTGGCAAATGCTTTGTGTCTGTGTTATCACTGGCAAATGCTTTGTGTCTGTGTTATCACTGGCAGAGGCTTTGTGTCTGTGTTATCACTGGCAGAGGCTTTGTGTCTGTGTCATCACTGGCAAATGCTTTGTGTCTGTGTTATCACTGGCAGAGGCTTTGTGTCTGTGTCATCACTGGCAGAGGCTTTGTGTCTGTGTTATCACTGGCAGAGGCTTTGTGTCTGTGTTATCACTGGCAGAGGCTTTGTGTCTGTATCATCACTGGCAGAGGCTTTGTGTCTGTGTTATCACTGGCAGAGGCTTTGTGTCTGTGTTATCACTGGCAGAGGCTTTGTGTCTGTGTCATCACTGGCAAATGCTTTGTGTCTGTGTTATCACTGGCAGAGGCTTTGTGTCTGTGTTATCACTGGCAGAGGCTTTGTGTCTGTGTTATCACTGGCAGAGGCTTTGTGTCTGTATCATCACTGGCAAATGCTTTGTGTCTGTATCATCACTGGCAGAGGCTTTGTGTCTGTGTTATCACTGGCAGAGGCTTTGTGTCTGTGTTATCACTGGCAGAGGCTTTGTGTCTGTGTTATCACTGGCAGAGGCTTTGTGTCTGTGTTATCACAGGCAGAGGCTTTGTGTCTGTGTCATCACTGGCAAATGCTTTGTGTCTGTATCATCACTGGCAGAGGCTTTGTGTCTGTATCATCACTGGCAAATGCTTTGTGTCTGTGTCATCACTGGCAAATGCTTTGTGTCTGTGTTATCACTGGCAGAGGCTTTGTGTCTGTGTTATCACTGGCAAGGGCTTTGTGTCTGTGTTATCACTGGCAAATGCTTTGTGTCTGTGTCATCACTGGCAAATGCTTTGTGTCTGTGTTATCACTGGCAAATGCTTTGTGTCTGTGTTATCACTGGCAAATGCTTTGTGTCTGTGTTATCACTGGCAAATGCTTTGTGTCTGTGTTATCACTGGCAAATGCTTTGTGTCTGTGTTATCACTGGCAAATGCTTTGTGTCTGTGTCATCACTGGCAAATGCTTTGTGTCTGTGTTATCACTGGCAAATGCTTTGTGTCTGTGTCATCACTGGCAAATGCTTTGTGTCTGTATCATCACTGGCAGAGGCTTTGTGTCTGTATCATCACTGGCAAATGCTTTGTGTCTGTGTCATCACTGGCAAATGCTTTGTGTCTGTGTTATCACTGGCAGAGGCTTTGTGTCTGTGTTATCACTGGCAAGGGCTTTGTGTCTGTGTTATCACTGGCAAATGCTTTGTGTCTGTGTCATCACTGGCAAATGCTTTGTGTCTGTGTTATCACTGGCAAATGCTTTGTGTCTGTGTTATCACTGGCAAATGCTTTGTGTCTGTGTTATCACTGGCAAATGCTTTGTGTCTGTGTTATCACTGGCAAATGCTTTGTGTCTGTGTTATCACTGGCAAATGCTTTGTGTCTGTGTCATCACTGGCAAATGCTTTGTGTCTGTGTTATCACTGGCAGAGGCTTTGTGTCTGTGTCGTCACTGGCAAATGCTTTGTGTCTGTGTTATCACTGGCAGAGGCTTTGTGTCTGTGTTATCACTGGCAGAGGCTTTGTGTCTGTGTTATCACTGGCAGAGGCTTTGTGTCTGTGTCATCACTGGCAAATGCTTTGTGTCTGTGTTATCACTGGCAAATGCTTTGTGTCTGTGTTATCACTGGCAGAGGCTTTGTGTCTGTGTTATCACTGGCAGAGGCTTTGTGTCTGTGTCATCACTGGCAAATGCTTTGTGTCTGTGTTATCACTGGCAGAGGCTTTGTGTCTGTGTCATCACTGGCAGAGGCTTTGTGTCTGTGTTATCACTGGCAGAGGCTTTGTGTCTGTGTTATCACTGGCAGAGGCTTTGTGTCTGTATCATCACTGGCAGAGGCTTTGTGTCTGTGTTATCACTGGCAGAGGCTTTGTGTCTGTGTTATCACTGGCAGAGGCTTTGTGTCTGTGTCATCACTGGCAAATGCTTTGTGTCTGTGTTATCACTGGCAGAGGCTTTGTGTCTGTGTTATCACTGGCAGAGGCTTTGTGTCTGTGTTATCACTGGCAGAGGCTTTGTGTCTGTATCATCACTGGCAAATGCTTTGTGTCTGTATCATCACTGGCAGAGGCTTTGTGTCTGTGTTATCACTGGCAGAGGCTTTGTGTCTGTGTTATCACTGGCAGAGGCTTTGTGTCTGTGTTATCACTGGCAGAGGCTTTGTGTCTGTGTTATCACAGGCAGAGGCTTTGTGTCTGTGTCATCACTGGCAAATGCTTTGTGTCTGTATCATCACTGGCAGAGGCTTTGTGTCTGTATCATCACTGGCAAATGCTTTGTGTCTGTGTCATCACTGGCAAATGCTTTGTGTCTGTGTTATCACTGGCAGAGGCTTTGTGTCTGTGTTATCACTGGCAAGGGCTTTGTGTCTGTGTTATCACTGGCAAATGCTTTGTGTCTGTGTCATCACTGGCAAATGCTTTGTGTCTGTGTTATCACTGGCAAATGCTTTGTGTCTGTGTTATCACTGGCAAATGCTTTGTGTCTGTGTTATCACTGGCAAATGCTTTGTGTCTGTGTTATCACTGGCAAATGCTTTGTGTCTGTGTTATCACTGGCAAATGCTTTGTGTCTGTGTCATCACTGGCAAATGCTTTGTGTCTGTGTTATCACTGGCAGAGGCTTTGTGTCTGTGTCGTCACTGGCAAATGCTTTGTGTCTGTGTTATCACTGGCAGAGGCTTTGTGTCTGTGTTATCACTGGCAGAGGCTTTGTGTCTGTGTTATCACTGGCAGAGGCTTTGTGTCTGTGTCATCACTGGCAAATGCTTTGTGTCTGTGTTATCACTGGCAAATGCTTTGTGTCTGTGTTATCACTGGCAGAGGCTTTGTGTCTGTGTTATCACTGGCAGAGGCTTTGTGTCTGTGTCATCACTGGCAAATGCTTTGTGTCTGTGTTATCACTGGCAGAGGCTTTGTGTCTGTGTCATCACTGGCAGAGGCTTTGTGTCTGTGTTATCACTGGCAGAGGCTTTGTGTCTGTGTTATCACTGGCAGAGGCTTTGTGTCTGTATCATCACTGGCAGAGGCTTTGTGTCTGTGTTATCACTGGCAGAGGCTTTGTGTCTGTGTTATCACTGGCAGAGGCTTTGTGTCTGTGTCATCACTGGCAAATGCTTTGTGTCTGTGTTATCACTGGCAGAGGCTTTGTGTCTGTGTTATCACTGGCAGAGGCTTTGTGTCTGTGTTATCACTGGCAGAGGCTTTGTGTCTGTATCATCACTGGCAAATGCTTTGTGTCTGTATCATCACTGGCAGAGGCTTTGTGTCTGTGTTATCACTGGCAGAGGCTTTTTGTCTGTGTTATCACTGGCAGAGGCTTTGTGTCTGTGTTATCACTGGCAGAGGCGTTGTGTCTGTGTAATCACTGGCAGAGGCTTTGTGTCTGTGTTATCACTGGCAGAGGCTTTGTGTCTGTGTTATCACTGGCAGAGGCTTTGTGTCTGTATCATCACTGGCAGAGGCTTTGTGTCTGTATCATCACTGGCAGAGGCTTTGTGTCTGTATCATCACTGGCAGAGGCTTTGTGTCTGTGTTATCACTGGCAGAGGCTTTGTGTCTGTGTTATCACTGGCAGAGGCTTTGTGTCTGTGTTATCACTGGCAGAGGCTTTGTGTCTGTGTTATCACTGGCAGAGGCTTTGTGTCTGTATCATCCCTGGCAGAGGCTTTGTGTCTGTGTTATCACTGGCAGAGGCTTTGTGTCTGTGTTATCACTGGCAGAGGCTTTGTGTCTGTGTCATCACTGGCAGAGGCTTTGTGTCTGTGTCATCACTGGCAGAGGCTTTGTGTCTGTGTTATCACTGGCAGAGGCTTTGTGTCTGTGTTATCACTGGCAGAGGCTTTGTGTCTGTGTCATCACTGGCAGAGGCTTTGTGTCTGTATCATCACTGGCAGAGGCTTTGTGTCTGTATCATCACTGGCAGAGGCTTTGTGTCTGTGTTATCACTGGCAGAGGCTTTGTGTCTGTATCATCACTGGCAGAGGCTTTGTGTCTGTGTTATCACTGGCAGAGGCTTTGTGTCTGTGTCATCACTGGCAGAGGCTTTGTGTCTGTGTCATCACTGGCAGAGGCTTTGTGTCTGTGTTATCACTGGCAGAGGCTTTGTGTCTGTGTCATCACTGGCAGAGGCTTTGTGTCTGTGTTATCACTGGCAGAGGCTTTGTGTCTGTGTTATCACTGGCAGAGGCTTTGTGTCTGTGTCATCACTGGCAGAGGCTTTGTGTCTGTGTTATCACGGGCAGAGGCTTTGTGTCTGTGTCATCACTGGCAGAGGCTTTGTGTCTGTGTTATCACGGGCAGAGGCTTTGTGTCTGTGTCATCACTGGCAGAGGCTTTGTGTCTGTGTCATCACTGGCAGAGGCTTTGTGTCTGTGTTATCACTGGCAAATGCTTTGTGTCTGTGTTATCACTGGCAGAGGCTTTGTGTCTGTATCATCACTGGCAAATGCTTTGTGTCTGTGTTATCACTGGCAGAGGCTTTGTGTCTGTATCATCACTGGCAGAGGCTTTGTGTCTGTGTCATCACTGGCAGAGGCTTTGTGTCTGTGTTATCACTGGCAGAGGCGTTGTGTCTGTGTAATCACTGGCAGAGGCTTTGTGTCTGTGTTATCACTGGCAGAGGCTTTGTGTCTGTGTTATCACTGGCAGAGGCTTTGTGTCTGTGTTATCACTGGCAGAGGCTTTGTGTCTGTGTTATCACTGGCAGAGGCTTTGTGTCTGTATCATCACTGGCAGAGGCTTTGTGTCTGTGTTATCACTGGCAGAGGCTTTGTGTCTGTGTCATCACTGGCAGAGGCTTTGTGTCTGTATCATCACTGGCAGAGGCTTTGTGTCTGTATCATCACTGGCAGAGGCTTTGTGTCTGTGTTATCACTGGCAGAGGCTTTGTGTCTGTATCATCACTGGCAGAGGCTTTGTGTCTGTGTTATCACTGGCAGAGGCTTTGTGTCTGTGTCATCACTGGCAGAGGCTTTGTGTCTGTGTCATCACTGGCAGAGGCTTTGTGTCTGTGTTATCACTGGCAGAGGCTTTGTGTCTGTGTCATCACTGGCAGAGGCTTTGTGTCTGTGTTATCACTGGCAGAGGCTTTGTGTCTGTGTTATCACTGGCAGAGGCTTTGTGTCTGTGTCATCACTGGCAGAGGCTTTGTGTCTGTGTTATCACGGGCAGAGGCTTTGTGTCTGTGTCATCACTGGCAGAGGCTTTGTGTCTGTGTTATCACGGGCAGAGGCTTTGTGTCTGTGTCATCACTGGCAGAGGCTTTGTGTCTGTGTCATCACTGGCAGAGGCTTTGTGTCTGTATCATCACTGGCAGAGGCTTTGTGTCTGTGTTATCACGGGCAGAGGCTTTGTGTCTGTGTCATCACTGGCAGAGGCTTTGTGTCTGTATCATCACTGGCAGAGGCTTTGTGTCTGTATCATCACTGGCAGAGGCTTTGTGTCTGTGTTATCACTGGCAGAGGCTTTGTGTCTGTGTCATCACTGGCAGAGGCTTTGTGTCTGTGTTATCACTGGCAGAGGCTTTGTGTCTGTGTTATCACTGGCAGAGGCTTTGTGTCTGTGTCATCACTGGCAGAGGCTTTGTGTCTGTGTTATCACGGGCAGAGGCTTTGTGTCTGTGTCATCACTGGCAGAGGCTTTGTGTCTGTGTTATCACGGGCAGAGGCTTTGTGTCTGTGTCATCACTGGCAGAGGCTTTGTGTCTGTGTCATCACTGGCAGAGGCTTTGTGTCTGTGTTATCACTGGCAAATGCTTTGTGTCTGTGTTATCACTGGCAGAGGCTTTGTGTCTGTATCATCACTGGCAAATGCTTTGTGTCTGTGTTATCACTGGCAGAGGCTTTGTGTCTGTATCATCACTGGCAGAGGCTTTGTGTCTGTGTCATCACTGGCAGAGGCTTTGTGTCTGTGTTATCACTGGCAGAGGCGTTGTGTCTGTGTAATCACTGGCAGAGGCTTTGTGTCTGTGTTATCACTGGCAGAGGCTTTGTGTCTGTGTTATCACTGGCAGAGGCTTTGTGTCTGTGTTATCACTGGCAGAGGCTTTGTGTCTGTGTTATCACTGGCAGAGGCTTTGTGTCTGTATCATCACTGGCAGAGGCTTTGTGTCTGTGTTATCACTGGCAGAGGCTTTGTGTCTGTGTCATCACTGGCAGAGGCTTTGTGTCTGTATCATCACTGGCAGAGGCTTTGTGTCTGTATCATCACTGGCAGAGGCTTTGTGTCTGTGTTATCACTGGCAGAGGCTTTGTGTCTGTATCATCACTGGCAGAGGCTTTGTGTCTGTGTTATCACTGGCAGAGGCTTTGTGTCTGTGTCATCACTGGCAGAGGCTTTGTGTCTGTGTCATCACTGGCAGAGGCTTTGTGTCTGTGTTATCACTGGCAGAGGCTTTGTGTCTGTGTCATCACTGGCAGAGGCTTTGTGTCTGTGTTATCACTGGCAGAGGCTTTGTGTCTGTGTTATCACTGGCAGAGGCTTTGTGTCTGTGTCATCACTGGCAGAGGCTTTGTGTCTGTGTTATCACGGGCAGAGGCTTTGTGTCTGTGTCATCACTGGCAGAGGCTTTGTGTCTGTGTTATCACGGGCAGAGGCTTTGTGTCTGTGTCATCACTGGCAGAGGCTTTGTGTCTGTGTCATCACTGGCAGAGGCTTTGTGTCTGTGTTATCACTGGCAAATGCTTTGTGTCTGTGTTATCACTGGCAGAGGCTTTGTGTCTGTATCATCACTGGCAAATGCTTTGTGTCTGTGTTATCACTGGCAGAGGCTTTGTGTCTGTATCATCACTGGCAGAGGCTTTGTGTCTGTGTCATCACTGGCAAATGCTTTGTGTCTGTGTTATCACTGGCAGAGGCTTTGTGTCTGTATCATCACTGGCAAATGCTTTGTGTCTGTGTTATCACTGGCAGAGGCTTTGTGTCTGTATCATCACTGGCAGAGGCTTTGTGTCTGTATCATCACTGGCAGAGGCTTTGTGTCTGTGTTATCACTGGCAAATCCTTTGTGTCTGTGTCATCACTGGCAGAGGCTTTGTGTCTGTGTTATCACTGGCAGAGGCTTTGTGTCTGTGTTATCACTGGCAGAGGCTTTGTGTCTGTGTTATCACTGGCAGAGGCGTTGTGTCTGTGTTATCACTGGCAGAGGCTTTGTGTCTGTGTTATCACTGGCAGAGGCTTTGTGTCTGTGTTATCACAGGCAGAGGCTTTGTGTCTGTGTCATCACTGGCAAATGCTTTGTGTCTGTATCATCACTGGCAGAGGCTTTGTGTCTGTATCATCACTGGCAAATGCTTTGTGTCTGTGTGATCACTGGCAAATGCTTTGTGTCTGTGTTATCACTGGCAGAGGCTTTGTGTCTGTGTTATCACTGGCAGGGGCTTTGTGTCTGTGTTATCACTGGCAAATGCTTTGTGTCTGTGTCATCACTGGCAAATGCTTTGTGTCTGTGTTATCACTGGCAAATGCTTTGTGTCTGTGTTATCACTGGCAAATGCTTTGTGTCTGTGTTATCACTGGCAAATGCTTTGTGTCTGTGTTATCACTGGCAGAGGCTTTGTGTCTGTATCATCACTGGCAGAGGCTTTGTGTCTGTGTCATCACTGACAAATGCTTTGTGTCTGTGTTATCACTGGCAGAGGCTTTGTGTCTGTATCATCACTGGCAAATGCTTTGTGTCTGTGTTATCACTGGCAGAGGCTTTGTGTCTGTATCATCACTGGCAGAGGCTTTGTGTCTGTATCATCACTGGCAGAGGCTTTGTGTCTGTGTTATCACTGGCAAATCCTTTGTGTCTGTGTCATCACTGGCAGAGGCTTTGTGTCTGTGTTATCACTGGCAGAGGCTTTGTGTCTGTGTTATCACTGGCAGAGGCTTTGTGTCTGTGTTATCACTGGCAGAGGCGTTGTGTCTGTGTTATCACTGGCAGAGGCTTTGTGTCTGTGTTATCACTGGCAGAGGCTTTGTGTCTGTGTTATCACAGGCAGAGGCTTTGTGTCTGTGTCATCACTGGCAAATGCTTTGTGTCTGTATCATCACTGGCAGAGGCTTTGTGTCTGTATCATCACTGGCAAATGCTTTGTGTCTGTGTGATCACTGGCAAATGCTTTGTGTCTGTGTTATCACTGGCAGAGGCTTTGTGTCTGTGTTATCACTGGCAGGGGCTTTGTGTCTGTGTTATCACTGGCAAATGCTTTGTGTCTGTGTCATCACTGGCAAATGCTTTGTGTCTGTGTGATCACTGGCAAATGCTTTGTGTCTGTGTTATCACTGGCAGAGGCTTTGTGTCTGTGTTATCACTGGCAGGGGCTTTGTGTCTGTGTTATCACTGGCAAATGCTTTGTGTCTGTGTCATCACTGGCAAATGCTTTGTGTCTGTGTTATCACTGGCAAATGCTTTGTGTCTGTGTTATCACTGGCAAATGCTTTGTGTCTGTGTTATCACTGGCAAATGCTTTGTGTCTGTGTTATCACTGGCAAATGCTTTGTGTCTGTGTTATCACTGGCAAATGCTTTGTGTCTGTGTCATCACTGGCAAATGCTTTGTGTCTGTGTTATCACTGGCAGAGGCTTTGTGTCTGTGTCGTCACTGGCAAATGCTTTGTGTCTGTGTTATCACTGGCAGAGGCTTTGTGTCTGTGTTATCACTGGCAGAGGCTTTGTGTCTGTGTTATCACTGGCAGAGGCTTTGTGTCTGTGTCATCACTGGCAAATGCTTTGTGTCTGTGTTATCACTGGCAAATGCTTTGTGTCTGTGTTATCACTGGCAGAGGCTTTGTGTCTGTGTTATCACTGGCAGAGGCTTTGTGTCTGTGTCATCACTGGCAAATGCTTTGTGTCTGTGTTATCACTGGCAGAGGCTTTGTGTCTGTGTCATCACTGGCAGAGGCTTTGTGTCTGTGTTATCACTGGCAGAGGCTTTGTGTCTGTGTTATCACTGGCAGAGGCTTTGTGTCTGTATCATCACTGGCAGAGGCTTTGTGTCTGTGTTATCACTGGCAGAG
>NC_074674.1:43337922-43357922 GCF_029448725.1 Salvelinus fontinalis | reverse complement strand
GCTGGGTGGGTGGTATTCATGGACGGCTGTTACCGTTCTGTTCACGCATGGCTTGAAAATACAGTCTCTGAATCTGAATAAAAAGAATAAGAATAACGATTTCTAAACAGGCTGTAAAAACAATGTTTTTGGAATTATTACACACAACATATTTTTTTTGTTCCCAAAGACAGATGTTTTTTCAACAGTGATAAATGTCCTGTAATATCACTTTGGGGGAATTTCAATAACACCTTTTCCCTGACAGTAAAATGGAATGGATACAATGGCTGTCAGACACTATGCACTATGGTGATTTAGTCCTAGGAAGTGTACTATTTAGGAAATATGGAACCATTTCAGACATGACCAGTGTGTCCATGGACATGTGCTTCAACTTTGGATTGGCTCGTCTGATTCAGAGAGATAGAGAGAGAGGGCAAACAACCAATGAGCATGGCTATAGACTGCCAGCAATCATGGGATATCTGTCAGAGCTGATGTCCTCAGGGACGTCATTAAAGATGATCATCCACACATCCATGCATGGATACACAGACACATGCTTGGCCGAGTCAGCGCATCGTTAACGGGGAAGAATAAAAGCTTGTTCACATCTGGGGATGTTAAAGCTCGTAGGATTCCCTGTCCTGTAAAAACTCTAATTATAATCCTGCAAGGATGGACTTCTCCAACCTACCTACAGACAGTACTCGGAGCGACCAACGACTGGTGTGATGACAAGTTCATTACAGTAGAGATATGAAGCTGATAATATTTATAAGTTTACTACACATACTGCAGGCTCTAATGACTAGTCAGTTTATTACACATACTGCAGGTTCTAATGACCAGTCAGTTTATTACACATACTGCAGGCTCTAATGACTAGTCAGTTTATTACACATACTGCAGGCTCTAATGACTAGTCAGTTTACAGCACCTACTGCAGGCTCTAATGACTAGTCAGTTTATTACACATACTGCAGGCTCCAATGACTAGTCAGTTTATTACACATACTGCAGGCTCTAATGACTAGTCAGTTTACAGCACCTACTGCAGGCTCTAATGACTAGTCAGTTTATTACACATACTGCAGGCTCTAATGACTAGTCAGTTTATTACACATACTGCAGGCTCTAATGACTAGTCAGTTTATTACACATACTGCAGGCTCTAATGACTAGTCAGTTTATTACACATACTGCAGGCTCTAATGACTAGTCAGTTTATTACACATACTGCAGGCTCTAATGACTAGTCAGTTTATTACACATACTGCAGGCTCTAATGACCAGTCAGTTTATTACACATACTGCAGGCTCTAATGACTAGTCAGTTTATTACACATACTGCAGGCTCTAATGACTAGTCAGTTTATTACACATACTGCAGGCTCTAATGACTAGTCAGTTTATTACACATACTGCAGGCTCTAATGACTAGTCAGTTTATTACACATACTGCAGGCTCTAATGACTAGTCAGTTTACTACACATACTGCAGGCTCTAATGACTAGTCAGTTTACTACACATACTGCAGGCTCTAATGACTAGTCAGTTTACTACACATACTGCAGGCTCTAATGACTAGTCAGTTTATTACACATACTGTAGGCTCTAATGACTAGTCAGTTTATTACACATACTGCAGGCTCTAATGACTAGTCAGTTTATTACACATACTGCAGGCTCTAATGACTAGTCAGTTTATTACACATACTGCAGGCTCTAATGACCAGTCAGTTTATTACACATACTGCAGGCTCTAATGACTAGTCAGTTTACTACACATACTGCAGGCTCTAATGACTAGTCAGTTTACTACACATACTGCAGGCTCTAATGACTTGTCAGTTTATTACACACAGTCTGTTTTCCTGGTAAGCTAGAGGAACCAACTAGCTTGAGAAAAAATGCATCGCTCTTGATGTTTAAAGGTAATTCACGCTTGAGCCAACATCCACAGTGTTTACTGTGAGTGCATTGTGCGCTAACATCGGGGAACTTTTAAAGTTCCACATGTGTTTTTTGTGACTGTAGAATCCCTAGGGATTAACGGATTGAGAGACTATCCTGTGGATTCACGGCTACGCCCATCCTCTCTAATCAAGGGTTAATTTGTCATTATACACCGGGTGGTTCGAGCTCAGAATTCTGATTGGCTGACAGCACTTCGTGTTACGTGGTACGTAAGAACAGCTCTTAGCTGTGTTATAATTGCCCATACGCCACACCGTATTCTTTACTTCACCTATGGTTCTTGTAATTAACTGATGTTGTCATCACGGAATCCATCTGGCGCTTGATGACGCTCTGCTGTAAGCAAGCTACATCCCAAATGGTCCCTTGATCCCTATGTAGTGCCCTCTGGGCCCTGATCAAGAGTAGTGCACTACAGTGTTTTTGGAAAAGTATTCAGAACACCTTTTTGTACATTTTGTTGCATTACAACCTTATTCTAAAATTGATTAAATTGTTACACTTTTTTCGTCATCAATCTACACATAATACTCCATAATGACAAAGCGAAAACTGGTTTTTAGAGATGTTTGCTAATTTATTACAAATAAAAAACTGAATTATCACATTTAAATAATTATTCAGACCATTTACTCAGTACTTTGTTGAAGCACCTTTGGCAGTGATTAAAGCCTCGAGTCTTCTTGGGTATGATGCTACAAGCTTGGCACACCTTATTTTGGGAGTTTTTCCCATTCTTCTCTGCAGATCCTCTCAAGCTCTGTCAGGTTGGATGGGGAGCGTTGCTGCACAGTTATTTAAAGGTCTCTCCAGAGAAGTTCGATCGGGTTCAAGTCCGGTCTCTGGCTGGGCCACTCAAGGACATTCAGAGACTTGTCCCGAAGCCACTCCTGCATTGTCTTTGCTGAGTGCTTAGGGTCGTCGTCCTGATATAAGGTGAACCTTCGCTCCAGTCTGAGGTCCTGAGAGGTCTGGAACAGTTTTTCATCAAGGATCTCTCTGTACTTTGCTCTGTTCATCTTTCCCTCAAACCTGACTAGTCTCCCAGTCCCTTTCACTGAAAAACATCCCCACAGCATGATGCTGCCTCCACCATGCTTCACCATGGGGATGGTGCCAGGTTTTCTTCAGGCATACCGCTTGGCATTCAGGCCAAATAGTGTAATCTTGGTTTCATCAGACCAAAGAATCTTTTTTCTTATGGTCTAAGAGTCTTTAGGTACCTTTAGGCAAACTCCAAACGGGCTGTTATGTGCCTTTTACTGAGGAGTGGCTTCCGTCTGGCCACTCTACCAATAAAAGCCTGATTGGTGGAGTGCTGCAGAGAATGTGCAAAGCTGTCATCAAGGCAAAGAGTGAATACTTTGAAAAATCTAAAATCTAAAATAAATAAAACATTTCTACAACACTTGTTTGGTGACTACATGATTCCAAATGTGTTATTTCATAGTTTTGATATCTTCACTATTATTCTAATAGTAAAAACGAAGAAAAACCCTTTGACGTTAGAGTATTTTATGTAAACGGTTGACTAAAAATTGCAATTAAATCAATTTTAATCGCAATTTGTAACAAAAAAAAAGAGTCCCACCATAGTGCAATACTTTTGTGCACTAGTCAAAAGTAGTGCACTCTACAATATAGTATCATCTGAGACGAAACCTACAAGGGTCCTGTCCTACGAGACACCAGCACTATTCATCTCTCCTAATTCATCTGCCCTACAAAACACCAGCTCTATTCATCACTCCTAATTCAACTGTCCTACGAGACACCAGCTCTATTCATCACTCCTAATTCAACTGTCCTACGAGACACCAGCTCTACTCATCACTCCTAATTCAACTGTCCTACGAGACACCAGCTCTATTTGTTAAGGCTGTCGCTCTCCTCATCCTCAGACGAGGTGAGGAGAGAAGGATCTTCGGACCAAAACGCAGCATTTGGGAAATAAGCCATCTTTATTATAAATACGACGGCAATACGAAACAAAACAAAACACTTTCAAAACATCAAAACAAGAAAACGACGTTGACGAAACCTGAACATAAACTTACATAACTAAACATAAACTCACGTACAGGAAACAGACGACATCGAAACGAAACGAAACGAACAGCCAAACAGTCCCGTATGGAAAACACATATGACGACACAGGAGACAATCACCCACAAACAAACAGTGAGAATGCCCTACCTAAATATGACTCTTAATTAGAGGAAAACGCAAACCACCTGCCTCTAATCAAGAGCCATACCAGGCAAACCAAAACTGTTATGCTGATGAAGGAGGACCCAAAAGCGACGAAATAGAAACAGAGTCTTTATTCCAGTCTTAGACAAAAACGATACTCCTGATATATCTAAGGTAAAAACAAAACAGGAAAACTGAAATCCTCTCGTCAGTAGAGATGAACGACTGGAGACGCGACCACTAGACACCTGCTCACACGCAGCATCTGATGAAGGCAAAAACACGATAGGGCGGAACAAGGACACAGAACAGCAAACATCAAACAAGAATCCGACAAAGACAGAAGCAGAAAACAGAGGGAGAAATAGGGACTCAAATCAGAGGGCAAAATAGGGGACAGGTGTGAAAGAGTAAATAAGGTCGTTAGGAGAATGAGAACCAGCTGGGAGCAAGAACGGAACGATAGAGAGAGAGAGCGGGAGAGGGAAAAAGGAAGGAGGAGAGAGAGGAAATAGAAAGAGGGAAAGAACCTAATAAGACCAGCAGAGGGAAGCACAGGGACAAGACATGAAGATCAAAGACAAAACATGACAGTACCCCCCCACTCACCAAGCGCCTCCTGGCGCACTCGAGGAGGAACCCTGGCGGCGACGAAGGAAATCATCAATCAACGAACGGTCCAGCACGTCCCGAGATGGAACCCAACTCCTCTCCTCAGGACCGAAACCCTCCCCCTCCACTAAGTACTGGTGACCACGTCCCTGAGAACGCATGTCCATGATCTTCTGTTCCTTGTAAATAGGTGCGCCCTCGACAAGGACGGGAGGGGGGGAGGGAAGACGAACGGGGGCGCGAAGAAAAGGCTTGACACAAGAGACATGGAAGACAGGGTGGATGCGACGAAGATGTCGCGGAAGAAGCAGTCGCACAGCGACAGGATTAACGACCTGAGAGACACGGAACGGACCAATGAACCGTGGAGTCAACTTGCGAGAAGCTGTCGTAAGGGAAAGGTTACGAGTGGAAAGCCACACTCTCTGACCGCGACAATACCTAGGACTCTTAACCTGTTTGGGGTGCAAGCCCGACCTCGGACCGAAAATGACACCCCTGCAGGGCGCGAAATTCAAAATCTATTTTTTAAAAATATTTAACTTTTACACATTAACAAGTCCAATACAGCATTTGAAAGATAAACATCTTGTCAATCCAGCCAACATGTCCGATTTTTTAAATGTTTTACAGAGAAAACACCACATATATTTATGTTAGCTCACCACCAAATACAAAAGTGGACAGACACGTATGAATTATGATTATGAAGTATGAATTATGATTGAAGTAGCATGCACAACCAACCGAAATAAACTAAAACCAACCTAAAGAGCCCAGAAAAAACGACCTCAGATGACAGTCATATAACATGTTACACAATAAATCTGTTTTGTTCATAAAAAGTGCATATTTTAGCTATAAATCAGTTTTACATTGATGCTACCCAAAAATGCTAATACATAGCTTGAGTCTGAATCCAGCCGGGAGTAGCCAGAGAAAATACATACACCAACGTCGGCTACTAATTACACCTCATAAAACATTTCAGAAAAACATATGGTGGATAACTAATGAAAGACAGATATCGTGTGAATAAAGCCAACATTTCCGATTTTTGAAGTGTTTTACAGCGAAAACACAATATATCGTTATATTAGCTAACAACAGAAGCTAGCATAAGGCAGCATTGATTCTAGTCAAGCGCTAGCCTAGCACAGTTAGCAGAGTTAGCATTCAACAGTTCGACATATATATGAAAAAGCATCCCAAATTGGGTCTTATCTTTCTTGATACTCCATCAGAATGTTGTAACGGGGTCCAATGTCCAGTAGAGTCTTTAGTTGGGTTCCAGAACGAATTATTTCCCTCTTTGGTTAGCTAGCACGATAGCATTGCTGCGCCAGAAAGCGTTTCTTCAAAAAATTCTTCCGTCGTTTCACATCTAAAGTCCAGAATAAATTGCAATAATATAATTAAAGTATATTGAAAAAACATACTTTAGGATGATTTTGTGACATGTATCAAATAATATCGTAGTCAGGCATCATATTCAACGTTATCTACCTTGTTCCAGAAGCTGAGATCAAATTATCCTTCGCGCCCGGATTTTTTTTTTAACTGCGCAGGTCTCACAAGAAGTTGTGTTATTCAGTCCAGGGACGAGATATTCGACTCCTTTCAATTCTCACTTCCGCATTACAGTCTGACGGACGCCTGTGACGTGTCTCTATCGTCCCAAGTCAAATGGCCTTTTATAGAGAAGGTCTTAAAGAGACACATCGCATTTTGGAAAACTCAATTCGGCTGGGAAAATGGCTGTAAAAATATTTCTGTTCGACTTAGAGAAACAATTCAAACCTTTTTAGAAACTACAGACTGTTATCTATCCAACAGTAGTAAATATATGCATATTGGAAAATAAAAAGTTTCTTAGGAGGCCGTTTGAAAATGTGCACACATTTTCCAGTTTTTTCAATATTCAGCTTGCAGCCATAACAGGTTTTAATCCTACGTTTATTGGCGGCTCTCACAGTCCTCCCCGCTGACGAAGGCAGACCGGTAATAAAGTCTAAGGCGATCTGAGACCATGGTCGAGAAGGAATGGGAAGCGGTCTAAGACGACCGGCAGGAGAAGAGTTACCTGACTTAGTCTGCGCGCAGTCCGAACAAGCAGCCACAAAACGGCGCGTGTCCCGCTCCTGAGTAGGCCACCAAAACCGCTGGCGAATAGAAGCAAGCGTACCCCGAACGCCGGGGTGACCAGCTAACTTGGCAGAATGAGCCCACTGAAGAACAGCCAGACGAATAGAGACAGGAACGAACAGAAGGTTACTAGGACAAGCGCGCGGCGACGCAGTGTGAGTGAGTGCTTGCTTTACCTGTCTCTCAATTCCCCAGACAGTCAACCCGACAACACGCCCTTCAGGGAGAATCCCCTCGGGTTCCGATGGCGACAATCGATGAGAAAAGTAAGCGCAAGGATGGACCTTATCGTCAGACTGGAAGCGCTGGGACAGAATGGCTCCCTCGCCCACCTCTGAAGCGTCAACCTCGACAATGAATTGTTTAGTGACGTCAGGAGTAACAAGGATAGGGGCGGATGTAAAACGCTTCTTGAGGAGATCAAAAGCTCCCTGGGCGGAACCAGACCACTTAAAGCAAGACTTGACAGAAGTCAGAGCTGTGAGAGGGGCAGCCACTTGACCGAAATTACGAATGAAACACCGATAGAAATTAGCGAAACCGAGAAAGCGCTGTAACTCGACACGTGACTTAGGAACAGGCCAATCGCTGACATCCTGGACCTTAGCGGGATCCATCTGAATGCCTTCAGCAGACAGATAATCATCGAGAGCCTTACGTTCGGGAGCCGACAGAGAGAATAATCTACCCCGAGGAGAAGTGGTCCCCGGATGGAGATCAATACAACAATCATACGACCGGTGAGGAGGAAGAGAGTTGGCTCTGGACCGACTGAAGACCGTGCGTAGATCATGATATTCCTCCGGCACTCCTGTCACATCACCAGGCTCCTCCTGAGTAGAGGGGACAGAAGAAACAGGAGGGATAGCAGACATTAAACACTTCACATGACAAGAAACGTTCCAGGAAAGGATAGAATTACTAGACCAATTAATAGAAGGATTATGACATACTAGCCAGGGATGACCCAAAACAACAGGTGTAACAGGTGAACAAAAAATCAAAAAAGAAATGGTCTCACTGTGGTTACCAGATACTGTGAGGGTTAAAGGTAGTGTCTCATATCTGATACTGGGGAGAGGACTACCATCTAAGGCGAACATGGGTGTGATCCTCCCAAACTCTCTGAGAGGAATGTCATGTTTCCGAGCCCATGCTTCGTCCATAAAACAACCCTCAGCCCCAGAGTCTATCAAGGCACTGCAGGAAGCAGCCGACCCGGTCCAGCGTAGATGGACCGACAAGGTAGTACAGGATCTTGATGGAGAGACCTGAGTAGTAGCGCTCACCAGTAGCCCTCTGCTTACTGATGAACTCTGGCCTTTAACTGGACATGACATGACAAAATGTCCAGCAGAACCGCAATAGAAGCAAAGGCGGTTGGTGATTCTCCGTTCCCTCTCCTTAGTCGAGATGTGAACACCTCCCAGCTGCATGGGCTCAGTCTCTGAGCCGATGGAAGGAGATGGTCGAGATGCGGAGAAGGGAAACCCCGTTAACGCGAGCTCTCTTCCACGAGCTCGGTGACGAAGATCTACCCGTCGTTCTATGCGGATGGCGAGTGCAATCAAAGAGTCCACGCTGGAAGGAACCTCCCGGGAGAGAATCTCATCCTTAACCTCAGCGTGGAGTCCCTCCAGAAAACGAGCGAGCAACGCCGGCTCGTTCCAGTCACTGGATGCAGCAAGAGTACGAAACTCTATAGAGTAATCCGTTATGGATCGATCACCTTGACATAGGGAAGCCAGACCCCTGGAAGCCTCCTTCCCAAAAACTGAACGATCAAAGACCCGTATCATCTCCTCCTTAAAGTTCTGATAAACGTCAGAACACTCAGCCCTTGCCTCCCAAATAGCTGTGCCCCACTCCCGAGCCCGCCCAGTAAGGAGTGATATGACGTAAGCGATCCGAGCTCTCTCTCCAGAGTATGTGTTGGGCTGGAGAGAGAACACAATATCACACTGGGTGAGAAAGGAGCGACACTCAGTGGGCTGTCCAGAGTAACATGGTGGATTATTAACCCTGGGTTCCGGAGACTCGGAAGACCAGGAAGTAGCTTGTGGTACGAGACGAAGACTCTGAAACTGTCCTGAGAGATCGGAGACCTGAGCGGCCAGGGTCTCAACGGCATGACGAGCAGCAGACAATTCCTGCTCGTGTCTGCCGAGCATTGCTCCCTGGAACTTGACGGTAGTGTTGAGAGAATCCATAGTCGCTGGGTCCATTCTTGGTCGGATTCTTCTGTTATGCTGATGAAGGAGGACCCAAAAGCGACGAAATAGAAACAGAGTCTTTATTCCAGTCTTAGACAAAAACGATACTCCTGATATATCTAAGGTAAAAACAAAACAGGAAAACTGAAATCCTCTCGTCAGTAGAGATGAACGACTGGAGACGCGACCACTAGACACCTGCTCACACGCAGCATCTGATGAAAGCAAAAACACGATAGGGCGGAACAAGGACACAGAACAGCAAACATCAAACAAGAATCCGACAAAGACAGAAGCAGAAAACAGAGGGAGAAATAGGGACTCAAATCAGAGGGCAAAATAGGGGACAGGTGTGAAAGAGTAAATAAGGTCGTTAGGAGAATGAGAACCAGCTGGGAGCAAGAACGGAACGATAGAGAGAGAGAGCGGGAGAGGGAAAAAGGAAGGAGGAGAGAGAGGAAATAGAAAGAGGGAAAGAACCTAATAAGACCAGCAGAGGGAAGCACAGGGACAAGACATGAAGATCAAAGACAAAACATGACAAAAACCAACATAGAAACAGATAACATAGACTGCCCACCCAAAACTAACGCCCTGACCAATTACACATACAAAAACAACATAAAACTGGTCAGGACCGTTACATAACCCCCCCCTCAAGGTGCGAACTCCGGGCGCACCATCACAAAGTCCAGGGGAGGGTCTGGGTGGGCAGGTGACCACGGTGGTGGCTCCGGCTCTGGACGCTGTCCCCACACCACCATAGTCACTCCCCGTCTTCTTCTTCCCCTCCCAATGCCCACCCTAAAACTCACATCCCCTAAATAAACATCCAGCACCAGGAGAAGGGGCAGCACCGGGACAAAGGGCAGCACCGGGACAAGGGGCAGCACCGGGACAAGGGGCAGCACCGGGACAAGGGACAGCACCGGGACAAGGGGCAGTACCGGGACAAGGGGCAGTACCGGGACAAGGGGCAGCACCAGGATAAGGGGCAGCACCAGGATAAGGGGCAGCACCGGGACAAGGGGCAACACCGGGACAAGGGGCAGGTCCCGGCTGATAAACTCTGGCAGATCCTGGCTGAGGGACTCTGGCAGGTCTATGCAGGCTGACAGCTCTCGACGCTCATGGCAGGCTGACGGCTCTCGACGCTCATGGCAGGCTGACGGCTCTCGACGCTCATGGCAGGCTGACGGCTCTCGACGCTCATGGCAGGCTGACGGCTCTCGACGCTCATGGCAGGCTGACGGCTCTCGACGCTCATGGCAGGCTGACGGCTCTCGACGCTCATGGCAGGCTGACGGCTCTCGACGCTCATGGCTCTCTGACGGCTCTGGCTGCTCATGGCTCTCTGACGGCTCTGGCTGCTCATGGCTCTCTGACGGCTCTGGCTGCTCATGGCTCTCTGACGGCTCTGGCTGCTCATGGCTCTCTGACGGCTCTGGCTGCTCATGGCTCTCTGACGGCTCTGGCTGCTCATGGCTCGCTGGCGGCTCTGGCAGATCCTGTCTGGTTGGCGGCTCTGGCAGATCCTGTCTGGTTGGCGGCTCTGGCAGATCCTGTCTGGTTGGCGGCTCTGGCAGATCCTGTCTGGTTGGCGGCTCTGGCAGATCTTGTCTGGTTGGCGGCTCTGGCAGATCCTGTCTGGCTGACAGCTCTAGCGGCTCCTGTCTGGTGGACGGCTCTAGCGGCTCCTGTCTGGCGGACGGCTCTGTAGGCTCATGGCAGACGGGCGGCTTTGCAGGCTCATGGCAGACGGGCGGCTTTGCAGGCTCATGGCAGACGGATAGCTCAGACGGCGCTGGGGAGACGGATGGCTCAGATGGCGCTGGGGAGACGGATGGCTCAGATGGCGCTGGGGAGACGGATGGCTCAGATGGCGCTGGGGAGACGGATGGCTCAGGCCGGATACGGCGCACTGTAGACCTGGTGCGTGGTGCCGGAACTGGAGGCACCGGGCTAAGGATAAGCACCTTCCTACTAGTGCGGGGAGCAGGGACAGGGCACACTGTACTCTCAAAGCCTACTCTATCCCTGATGCGAGGTACCGGCACTGGTGACACCGGGCTGAGGACAAGCACATCAGGATTAGTAGGGGGAGAAGATACAGTGTGTTCAGGGCTCTGGAGACGCACAGGTGGCTTAGTGCGTGGTGCCGGAACTGGAGGCACCGGGCTAGATACACGCACTACAGGGAGAGTGCGTGGAGGAGGAACAGGGCTCAGGATACGCACTGGTAGCCTAGTGCGTAGTGTAGACACTGTAGGTACTAGGCTGGGGCGGGGAGGTGGTGCCGGAAATACCGGACCGTGGAGAAGTACTGGCACTCTTGAGCATTGAGCCTGCCCAACCTTACCTGGTTGAATGCTCCCGGTTGCCCGACCAGTGCGGGGAGGTGGAATAACCCGCACCGGCCTATGTAGGCGAACCGGGGAAACCATGCGTAAGGCAGGTGCCATGTATGCCGGCCCGAGGAGACGCACTGGAGACCAGACGCGTTGAGCCGGCCTCATGACACCTGGCTCAATACCCAATCTAGCCCTACCAGTGCGGGGAGGTGGAATAACCCGCACTGGGCTATGCACTCGTACAGGAGACACCGTGCTCTCTACTGCGTAACACGGCGCCTGCCCGTACTCCCGCTCTCCACGGTAAGCCTGGGAAGTGGGCGCAGGTCTCCTACCTGCCCTTGGCCCACTACCTCCTATCCCCCCCCCAAGAAATTTTTGGGTGTTACTTACGGGCTTTTTTGGCTTCCGTGCCAGACGCGTTCCCTCATAGCTCCGGTTCCTCTCTCCGGTAGCCTCTGCTCTCCTCCGTGCCTCCAGCTCAGCTTTGGGACGGCGATATTCTCCCTGCTGTGCCCATGGACCTCTCGTCCAATATTTCCTCCCAAGTCCAGAAATCCTTGTTGCCCTGTCGAGCTTTCCCTTGCCGCTTGGTCCTAATTTGGTGGGTGATTCTGTTAAGGCTGTCGCTCTCCTCATCCTCAGACGAGGTGAGGAGAGAAGGATCTTCGGACCAAAACGCAGCATTTGGGAAATAAGCCATCTTTATTATAAATACGACGGCAATACGAAACAAAACAAAACACTTTCAAAACATCAAAACAAGAAAACGACGTTGACGAAACCTGAACATAAACTTACATAACTAAACATAAACTCACGTACAGGAAACAGACGACATCGAAACGAAACGAAACGAACAGCCAAACAGTCCCGTATGGAAAACACATATGACGACACAGGAGACAATCACCCACAAACAAACAGTGAGAATGCCCTACCTAAATATGACTCTTAATTAGAGGAAAACGCAAACCACCTGCCTCTAATCAAGAGCCATACCAGGCAAACCAAAACCAACATAGAAACAGATAACATAGACTGCCCACCCAAAACTAACGCCCTGACCAATTACACATACAAAAACAACATAAAACTGGTCAGGACCGTTACACTATTCATCACTCCTAATTCATCTGCCCTACAAAACACCAGCTCTACTCATCACTCCTAATTCATCTGTCCTACGAGACACCAGCTCTATTCATCACTCCTAATTCATCTGTCCTACGAGACACCAGCTCTATTCATCACTCATAATTCAACTGTCCTACGAGACACCAGCTCTACTCATCACTCCTAATGCATCTGTCCTATGAGACACCAGCTCTACTCATCACTCCTAATTCATCTGTCCTACGAGACACCAGCTCTATTCATCACTCCTAATTCAACTGTCCTACGAGACACCAGCTCAATTAATCACTCCTAATTCAACTGCACCTACGAGACACCAGCTCTACTCATCACTCCTAATTCAACTGTCCTACGAGACACCAGCTCTATTCATCACTCCTAATTCATCTGCCCTACAAAACACCAGCTCTACTCATCACTCCTAATTCATCTGTCCTACGAGACACCAGCTCTACTCATCACCCATAATTCAACTGTCCTACTAGCCACCAGCTCTATTCATCACTCCTAATTCATCTGTCCTACGAGACACCAGCTCTACTCATCACTCATAATTCAACTGTCCTACGAGACACCAGCTCTACTCATCACTACTAATTCATCTACCTCTGATTTCACACTAAATACTTCTGTTAGATTTTCTGATTTGGAAATGATGCTTGTTGGGTCCTGTGTGTTTGATGACTCCAATGCTTCATCTTAACATGTGGTGAGACTCCAAAGCTCCAGAGCTTTTCAGCAGGAAATGTTGTCTTGGCTGGTCGGTTGTCTGCAGGTCCATGGACTTGTTAAAGAAGTGATTGATGAGGATCATGTGATTTGTGTGTTAATGGAGAGAATTATGTCACCCTAACAGAATCCTTGGGCTGTACAGGCTGAGACGAATCAGGCTGATGGAAGACGACATTCATGTCTGCTGTAGCTACCCCACTTACATGGATCTGTGTGTGTGTGTGTGTGTGTGTGTGTGTGTGTGTGTGTGTGTGTGTGTGTGTGTGTGTGTGTGTGTGTGTGTGTGTGTGTGTGTGTGTGTGTGTGTGTGTGTGCGTGTGCGTGTGCGTGTGCGTGTGTGTGTGCTTCAGCCACTGCGAGTGCATACAGGTTTCCACAGTAGATTGTATGTATAGCCTGTCTAGTACACTATCGGAGAGGGTTCTACATGGAGCCCAGAGTTCTACCTAGAACCAAAAGGGTTCTTCTATGGGGACAGCCGTGAGAACCCTTTTGGAACCCTTTTGTCTACGAGTGTACTCTGTTAACTTTCTTTCCCCTACTACAATAATAGAGCCAGTTTTTGTCCAGTACGCTGCCACCCTTTTATCAGGCACTAAGGGGACTACCTTAAGAGCTGGGACAGAGCTGACGGCCAGCCAGAGTTCACAGCCTTGACACTGCTCTGACAATGAACACACACTGTGACATCATCCTATACCTGCTGCAATCACGCTAAACACTTTTTCCACTGTCGGGGAGAGAGAGGGAGACAAAGACAGGGAGACAGAGACAGGGGGACAGAGAGAGGGGGACTCAGGAAGACAGAGAGACAGGGAGGCAGAGAGACAGAGAGACAGAGACAGGGAGACAGAGAGACAGAGAGACAGAGACAGGGAGACATTGAAAGGGAGGCAGAGACAGAGAGACAGGGAGACAGAGACAGGGAGACAGAGACAGAGGGACAGAGAGAGGGGGACTCAGGAAGACAGAGAGACAGAGAGACAGAGAGACAGAGAGACAGAGACAGGGAGACAGAGAGACAGAGACAGGGATACAGTGAAAGGGAGGCAGAGACAGGGAGGCAGGGAGACAGAGAGACAGGGAGACAGAGAGACAGGGAGACAGAGACAGGGAGACAGAGACAAGGAGACAGGGACAGAGGGACAGAGAGAGGGGGACTCAGGAAGACAGAGAGACAGAGAGACAGAGAGACAGAGAGACAGAGAGACAGAGAGACAGAGAGACAGAGAGACAGAGACAGGGAGACAGAGAGACAGAGACAAGGAGACAGTGAAAGGGAGGCAGAGACAGGGAGGCAGGGAGACAGAGAGACAGGGAGACAGAGAGACAGGGAGACAGGGAGACAAGGAGACAGAGGGACAGAGACAGGGAGACAGAGACAGGGAGACAGGAAGACAAGGAGACAGAGAGACAGAAACAGACAGAAAGAAGGGGATGAGGAAAGAAGTGGAGGGAAATACACTTGGGAAAACAGAGAGGAATGTTAACATGTTTCCCATGCCAATAAAGCCCATTGATTGAATTTCATTGCATTGAGAAAGAGATATACAGTGGCCTAACTGTCACATATCACTCCATGCTATACAAACAACTTCTCACCTGTTTCTCTGCTCCCCATGGCCTTCTAACTGACAAATTCTCTCTCAGCCCTCTGTCCAAAGAACTGGCCCCAGATCTGTAGTGAGGGATTCCCTTGGTGGCTAGAGTACTGTCCAGATAACTGACCCCAGATCTGTAATGAGGGATTCCCTTGGTGACTAGAGCACTGTCCAGATAACTGACCCCAGATCTGTAGTGAGGGATTCCCTTGGTGACTAGAGTACTGTCCAGAGAACTGACCCCAGTTCACTGTCCAGATAACCCTGGATTGCAGTGGAAAGTATGGATTGTATAATGTCGCTCCAAGATACGTGACTTGCCTGAATCATCATAATGCACTCCTTTCATTAATACCTAAATGGGTTGAAAAACAGGTTTGTTTACACGCTGTCGCTTGAAACTTACATTACCAGTGTCCTGTGTTTGATTTCTTTCTTCATATTATGTCTGATACGGTAACCAGGAAATGGGCATATTAAAACCAGGAAATGGGCATATTAAAACCAGGAAATGGGCATATTAAAACCAGGAAATGGGCATATTAAAACCAGGAAATGGACATATTAAAACCAGGAAATGGGCATATTAAAACCAGGAAATGTGCATATTAAAACCAGGAAATGGGCATATTAAAACCAGGAAATTGACATATTAAAACCAGGAAATGGGCATATTAATATATGTAGCTTGAGAAGTAAGGTTAATGAAATCAATAACTCGTTAACATCGGACAACATTCATATACCGGCTTCTAGCGGTGACTAATGACTGTAACATGGCCTCCTGGGTTCTCCCTCAACCAACTAGTGTTGGATCTGTGACATCCACTTGTGTTGATCATATCACTAATACTGCAGAGCTCTGTTCCAAAGCAATATCATTTCCCCATTGGCTGTAGTGACCATAAAATCATTGCAACAATGGGTCCATTTTTTTTTGAAGATGTAAAACATTTATGTTGGTCTGATGTGTATGAGCAAGTGAATCCAGATACAGCACTGGAAGTATTTATAAAATGATTAATGACAAGCATGCTCTTGTTAAGATATTAACCGTGAGGACTGTTCTAGCCCCCCTTGGTATTGATGATGAATTATAAAATGGGCAGAAAACCCAATTCGTCTCCATCGTTCATTGAAGTTGATGGGTCATTTATAACAAAACCTTCCAATATTGCCAATCATTTAAATGGCTAACTAATCAAATATCTAGTATTGAAAGAGAAGGATTGCTGTTTTGAAATTTGTCATATTCGTGCAGGTGAGGTTATTCATCAATAATGATAAGCCCACCACGTATAGACAACCTAGATGGTAAACTATTGAGAATGGTAGCAGGCTGTATTACCACCAGGTATAGACAACCTAGATGGGAAACTATTGAGAATGGTAGCAGACTGTTACCACCAGGTATAGACAATCTAGATGGTAAACTATAGAGAACGGTAGCAGACTGTATTACCACCAGGTATAGACAACCTTGATGGGAAACTAATGAGAATGGTAGCAGACTGTATTTCCAGAACTGTATATTTGATGAATAATAAAATGCAATAACTAAAATATAGTCAAGTATTCAGCATCTTTGTTTAGGGGTCTGAATACTTTCGCAAGACACTGTAAATGATGTGGTGTGTATTGATGGGTTCGGATTTCTATACTTTTAAATGTGATTTTATGTCAGTTATACCAGAGACACGAGGAGTGCCGTAGTCTGGTTTATACACCACAAGTTAATGGGTATCTGTAGGAGGAATGTATATGGAGGAGGCAATTAAGCTTGGAATGTACTGAGTGAAGGAAAGACGATCACATGGTTGGCAGGCACTGACGGAGAGATGTAGTTGAGTGAGGAATGGGGGGGGGGGGCAGAGGTCAGGTCAGGTCAGGTCATCTTAAGGGACAAGGAACAGTTTGTGGCGCGTATCACTTAACTTCCTTTCCAGTAATATAGATGTAATGTTCAGAGAGAAGCATTTATCATTCTATCTCTATCACTCACTCTATCATTCTATCTCTATCACTCACTCTATCATTCCATCTCTATCACTCACTCTATCATTCTATCTCTATCACTCACTCAATCATTCCATCTTTATCACTCACTCTATCGTTCCATCTCTATCACTCACTCTATCATTCTATCTCTATCACTCACTCAATCATTCCATCTTTATCACTCACTCTATCGTTCCATCTCTATCACTCACTCTATCATTCTATCTCTATCACTCACTCTATCATTCTATCTCTATCTATCTCTCCCTCTATCATTCCATCTCTATCACTCACTCTATCATTCTATCTCTATCTATCTCTCCCTCTATCATTCCTTCTCTATCACTCACTCTATCATTCCATCTCTATCACTCACTCTATCATTCTATCTCTATCTATCTCTCCCTCTATCATTCCATCTCTATCACTCACTCTATCATTCCATCTCTATCACTCACTCTATCATTCCATCTCTATCACTCCCTCTTTCATTCTATCTCTATCACTCACTCTATCATTCTATCTCTATCTCTCTCTCTATCAATGTATCTCTATCATTCTATCTCCATTACTCTCTCTATCACACTCTATCCCACTAGTTTATGGTTGTATTCTAAATGTGTTTGACAGTGAATGTCTGTTAGTGTATCAGTGTTTTTGTTACATGTCATGTTTTGTGTTTTGTGTGAATCCCAGGAAGAGTATCTGCTGCTTTTACAAAAGCTGATGGGGATCCTAATAAACCAACAAACCCAATAACCCCTCACACACACACACACACGCAAAAACACACACACACACACACACGAACACACACACACACACACACACACACACACACACACACACACACACACACACACACACACACACACACACACACACACACACACACACACACACACACACACACGAACACACACACACACACACACACACACACACACACACACACACGAACACACACACACACACACACGAACACACACACACACACACACACACACACACACACACACACACACACACACACACACGAACACACACACACACACACACGAACACACACACACACACACACGAACACACACACACACAAACCACAAATCACAGGCTTTTTTTTCCTTCCTTTTTCCCACAGAATAAGTTAGTCATGTAGTTATAAATCACCCATGGTTACATATCTGGATATTAGTGCACTATATAGGGAATAGGGTGCCATAGATCTCTGGTCTAAAGTAGTGCACTATATAGGGAATAGGGTGCCATAGGGCTCTGGTCTAAAGTAGTGCACTATATATAGGGAATAGGGTGCCATAGGGCTCTGGTCTAAAGTAGTGCACTATATAGGGAATAGGGTGCCATAGATCTCTGGTCTAAAGTAGTGCACTATATAGGGAATAGGGTGCCATAGGGCTCTGGTCTAAAGTAGTGCACTATATAGGGAATATGGTGCCATAGGGCTCTGGTCTAAAGTAGTGCACTATATAGGGAATAGGGTGCCATAGGGCTCTGGTCTAAAGTAGTGCACTATATAGGGAATATGGTGCAATATGGGACACCATTTGGGAATCTGGGAACATTTTCAATGGTTTCTTAACTTCACGAATCAAGCCAGAAGTCCAAGGATCTAGAAGGAATAACATGTGAAATTTGATTCAGCTTGAATCTAGCCAGCATTGTGTTTGAAATGACATCATATTCCCTATATAGTGCACTACTTTTTGGTGGATCCTTGGTCAAAATCGGTGTATTCTCTAAGGGAACAGGGGGCCATTTTGAAACACGACCACAACCACCATCATGAGATAAATTATTTCCACATGAAGAAAATAAACATTTTTGAGATTTATCAAAGTGTAGGCTCCAGCAGAGGAGACTAGTGGGAGGAGTTAAAGGAGGTACTATAGGAGTCCATCACTGATTGTTTCAAGAGGAGGTTTTGGATCTTAAAGTGGAGAGGACACACACACAGTGCTCAACAGAATTGATTTGTCTATCTCCTGATGTATTTATATTGACATAGGAGGGGTTTTTGAAAGAGCCTTGATGAGACATTGATAAGCGATGGTAACCTATTCGGTATTATAGTGGACCAGGGCCCATTTGGGCACTATGGAGTAGAGAATGGGGTGTCATTTGGACACAGATTTGAACAGATCCTGATGTGTTTGTTTAATACTGCACCTCTCTTTAACAATACAACTGATTTAGCATTACGCCTTCTGGCTGGATGAGGGAAATATATGACAGAGATCCTCAGGATAAATGTCCTAATATTTTATTTTTTTTTGTAAAGAGGGCTGATCGAACTAAGCTTATTTCATAACTTCTTCCACTATATATAAAAAAAAAAAAAAAAAAACATAAAATTACTTTTGAAAGGTTGAAGCATTTTTTTCTTCAGGAAAATTATCAGTTAATATGAATTATTATGAATGATTAGTGATTATAAGCTCAGCCATAAACTCCCTTTCAAATGAGGTATGACAAAGTTTCTTTGTCATATGTACACAGATGTTAACTTCCAAGCTCTCCCTTAATAGTAACAGATGTTTACGTCCAAGCTCTCCCTCAACAGTAACAGATGTTAACTTCCAAGCTCTCCCTTAATAGTAACAGATGTTAACGTCCAAGCTCTCCCTCAACAGTAACAGATGTTAACGTCCAAGCTCTCCCTCAACAGTAACAGATGTTAACTTCCAAGCTCTCCCTCAACAGTAACAGATGTGTACTTCCAAGCTCTCCCTCAACAGTAACAGATGTTAACTTCCAAGCTCTCCCTCAACAGTAACAGATGTGTACTTCCAAGCTCTTCCTCAACAGTAACAGATGTTAACTTCCAAGCTCTCCCTCAACAGTAACAGATGTGTACTTCCAAGCTCTTCCTCAACAGTAACAGATGTTAACGTCCAAGCTCTCCCTCAACAGTAACAGAGGTGTACTTCCAAGCTCTTCCTCAACAGTAACAGATGTTAACTTCCAAGCTCTCCCTCAACAGTAACAGATGTTAACTTCCAAGCTCTCCCTCAACAGTAACAGATGTTAACTTCC
>NC_074674.1:43302922-43332922 GCF_029448725.1 Salvelinus fontinalis | reverse complement strand
CAGACAAGTCCTGGTCTCTGACCCACTACTCCACTACCCTTCTCAGACAAGTCCTGGTCTCTGACTCACTACTCCACTAGCCTTCTCAGACAAGTCCTGGTCTCTGACCCACTACTCCACTAGCCTGCTCAGAAAAGTCCTGGTCTCTGAACCACTACTCCACTAGCCTTCTCAGACAAGTCCTGGTCTCTGAACCACTACTCCACTAGCCTTCTCAGACAAGTCCTGGTCTCTGACCCACTACTCCACTAGCCTTCTCAGACAAGTCCTGGTCTCTGACCCACTACTCCACTAGCCTTCTCAGACAAGTCCTGGTCTCTGACCCACTACTCCACTAGCCTTCTCAGACAAGTCCTGGTCTCTGACCCACTACTCCACTAGCCTTCTCAGACAAGTCCTGGTCTCTGACCCACTACTCCACTAGCCTTCTCAGACAAGTCCTGGTCTCTGACCCACTACTCCACTAGCCTTCTCAGACAAGTCCTGGTCTCTGAACCACTACTCCACTAGCCTGCTCAGACAAGTCCTGGTCTCTGACCCACTACTCCACTAGCCTGCTCAGACAAGTCCTGGTCTCTGACCCACTACTCCACTAGCCTTCTCAGACAAGTCCTGGTCTCTGACCCACTACTCCACTAGCCTTCTCAGACAAGTCCTGGTCTCTGACCCACTACTCCACTAGCCTTCTCAGACAAGTCCTGGTCTCTGACCCACTACTCCACTAGCCTGCTCAGACAAGTCCTGGTCTCTGACCGACTACTCCACTAGCCTTCTCAGACAAGTCCTGGTCTCTGACCCACTACTCCACTAGCCTGCTCAGACAAGTCCTGGTCTAAGACCCACTACTCCACTAGCCTGCTCAGACAAGTCCTGGTCTCTGACCCACTACTCCACTAGCCTTCTCAGACAAGTCCTGGTCTCTGTACCACTACTCCACTAGCCTTCTCAGACAAGTCCTGGTCTCTGACTCACTACTCCACTAGCCTTCTCAGACAAGTCCTGGTCTCTGACCCACTACTCCACTAGCCTTCTCAGACAAGTCCTGGTCTCTGACCCACTACTCCACTAGCCTTCTCAGACAAGTCCTGGTCTCTGACCCACTATTCCACTAGCCTTCTCAGACAAGTCCTGGTCTCTGACCCACTACTCCACTAGCCTTCTCAGACAAGTCCTGGTCTCTGTACCACTACTCCACTAGCCTTCTCAGACAAGTCCTGGTCTCTGTACCACTACTCCACTAGCCTGCTCAGACAAGTCCTGGTCTCTGTACCACTACTCCACTAGCCTGCTCAAACAAGTCCTGGTCTCTGTACCACTACTCCACTAGCCTGCTCAAACAAGTCCTGGTCTCTGTACCACTACTCCACTAGCCTTCTCAGACAAGTCCTGGTCTCTGACCCACTACTCCACTAGCCTGCTCAGACAAGTCCTGGTCTCTGACCCACTACTCCACTAGCCTTCTCAGACAAGTCCTGGTCTCTGACCCACTACTCCACTAGCCTTCTCAGACAAGTCCTGGTCTCTGAACCACTACTCCACTAGCCTTCTCAGACAAGTCCTGGTCTCTGAACCACTACTCCACTAGCCTTCTCAGACAAGTCCTGGTCTCTGACCCACTACTCCACTACCCTTCTCAGACAAGTCCTGGTCTCTGACTCACTACTCCACTAGCCTTCTCAGACAAGTCCTGGTCTCTGACCCACTACTCCACTAGCCTGCTCAGAAAAGTCCTGGTCTCTGAACCACTACTCCACTAGCCTTCTCAGACAAGTCCTGGTCTCTGAACCACTACTCCACTAGCCTTCTCAGACAAGTCCTGGTCTCTGACCCACTACTCCACTAGCCTTCTCAGACAAGTCCTGGTCTCTGACCCACTACTCCACTAGCCTTCTCAGACAAGTCCTGGTCTCTGACCCACTACTCCACTAGCCTTCTCAGACAAGTCCTGGTCTCTGACCCACTACTCCACTAGCCTTCTCAGACAAGTCCTGGTCTCTGACCCACTACTCCACTAGCCTTCTCAGACAAGTCCTGGTCTCTGACCCACTACTCCACTAGCCTTCTCAGACAAGTCCTGGTCTCTGAACCACTACTCCACTAGCCTTCTCAGACAAGTCCTGGTCTCTGACCCACTACTCCACTAGCCTGCTCAGACAAGTCCTGGTCTCTGACCCACTACTCCACTAGCCTTCTCAGACAAGTCCTGGTCTCTGACCCACTACTCCACTAGCCTTCTCAGACAAGTCCTGGTCTCTGACCCACTACTCCACTAGCCTTCTCAGACAAGTCCTGGTCTCTGACCCACTACTCCACTAGCCTGCTCAGACAAGTCCTGGTCTCTGACCCACTACTCCACTAGCCTTCTCAGACAAGTCCTGGTCTCTGACCCACTACTCCACTAGCCTGCTCAGACAAGTCCTGGTCTAAGACCCACTACTCCACTAGCCTGCTCAGACAAGTCCTGGTCTCTGACCCACTACTCCACTAGCCTTCTCAGACAAGTCCTGGTCTCTGTACCACTACTCCACTAGCCTTCTCAGACAAGTCCTGGTCTCTGACTCACTACTCCACTAGCCTTCTCAGACAAGTCCTGGTCTCTGACCCACTACTCCACTAGCCTTCTCAGACAAGTCCTGGTCTCTGACCCACTACTCCACTAGCCTTCTCAGACAAGTCCTGGTCTCTGACCCACTATTCCACTAGCCTTCTCAGACAAGTCCTGGTCTCTGACCCACTACTCCACTAGCCTTCTCAGACAAGTCCTGGTCTCTGTACCACTACTCCACTAGCCTTCTCAGACAAGTCCTGGTCTCTGTACCACTACTCCACTAGCCTGCTCAGACAAGTCCTGGTCTCTGTACCACTACTCCACTAGCCTGCTCAAACAAGTCCTGGTCTCTGTACCACTACTCCACTAGCCTGCTCAAACAAGTCCTGGTCTCTGTACCACTACTCCACTAGCCTTCTCAGACAAGTCCTGGTCTCTGACCCACTACTCCACTAGCCTGCTCAGACAAGTCCTGGTCTCTGACCCACTACTCCACTAGCCTTCTCAAACAACTCCTGGTCTCTGACTCACTACTCCACTAGCCTTCTCAAACAACTCCTGGTCTCTGACCCACTACTCCACTAGCCTGCTCAGACAAGTCCTGGTCTCTGAACCACTACTCCACTAGCCTGCTCAGACAACTCCTGGTCTCTGACTCACTACTCCACTAGCCTTCTCAAACAACTCCTGGTCTCTGTACCACTACTCCACTAGCCTGCTCAAACAAGTCCTGGTCTCTGACTCACTACTCCACTAGCCTGCTCAAACAAGTCCTGGTCTCTGTACCCCTACTCCACTAGCCTGCTCAAACAAGTCCTGGTCTCTGACTCACAACTCCACTAGCCTGCTCAAACAAGTCCTGGTCTCTGACCCACTACTCCACTAGCCTGCTCAAACAAGTCCTGGTCTCTGTACCACTACTCCACTAGCCTTCTCAGACAAGTCCTGGTCTCTGTACCACTACTCCACTAGCCTGCTCAGACAAGTCCTGGTCTCTGACCCACTACTCCACTAGCCTGCTCAAACAAGTCCTGGTCTCTGACCCACTACTCCACTAGCCTGCTCAAACAAGTCATGGTCTCTGACCCACTACTCCACTAGCCTGCTCAGACAAGTCCTGGTCTCTGAACCACTACTCCACTAGCCTTTTCAAACAAGTCCTGGTCTCTGACTCACTACTCCACTAGCCTGCTCAATCAAGTCCTGGTCTCTGTACCCCTACTCCACTAGCCTGCTCAAACAAGTCCTGGTCTCTGACCCACTACTCCACTAGCCTGCTAAAACAAGTCCTGGTCTCTGTACCACTACTCCACTAGCCTTCTCAGACAAGTCCTGGTCTCTGTACCACTACTCCACTAGCCTGCTCAGACAAGTCCTGGTCTCTGTACCACTACTCCACTAGCCTTCTCAGACAAGTCCTGGTCTCTGACCCACTACTCCACTAGCCTTCTCAGACAAGTCCTGGTCTCTGTACCACTACTCCACTAGCCTGCTCAGACAAGTCCTGGTCTCTGACCCACTACTCCACTAGCCTGCTCAGACAAGTCCTGGTCTCTGTACCACTACTCCACTAGCCTTCTCAAACAAGTCCTGGTCTCTGTACCACTACTCCACTAGCCTTCTCAAACAAGTCCTGGTCTCTGTACCACTACTCCACTAGCCTGCTCAAACAAGTCCTGGTCTCTGTACCACTACTCCACTAGCCTTCTCAAACAAGTCCTGGTCTCTGTACCACTACTCCACTAGCCTGCTCAAACAAGTCCTGGTCTCTGTACCACTACTCCACTAGCCTTCTCAAACAAGTCCTGGTCTCTGAACCACTACTCCACTAGCCTGCTCAAACAAGTCCTGGTCTCTGACCCACTACTCCACTAGCCTGCTCAAACAAGTCCTGGTCTCTGACCCACTACTCCACTAGCCTGCTCAAACAAGTCCTGGTCTCTGACCCACTACTCCACTAGCCTGCTCAAACAAGTCCTGGTCTCTGTACCACTACTCCACTAGCCTGCTCAAACAAGTCCTGGTCTCTGTACCACTACTCCACTAGCCTGCTCAGACAAGTCCTGGTCTCTGTAACACTACTCCACTAGCCTGCTCAGACAAGTCCTGGTCTTTGTACCACTACTCCACTAGCCTGCTCAAACAAGTCCTGGTCTCTGTACCACTACTCCACTAGCCTGCTCAGACAAGTCCTGGTCTCTGTAACACTACTCCACTAGCCTGCTCAAACAAGTCCTGGTCTCTGTACCACTACTCCACTAGCCTGCTCAGACAAGTCCTGGTCTTTGTACCACTACTCCACTAGCCTGCTCAAACAAGTCCTGGTCTCTGACCCACTACTCCACTAGCCTGCTCAAACAAGTCCTGGTCTCTGTACCACTACTCCACTAGCCTGCTCAAACAAGTCCTGGTCTCTCTACCACTACTCCACTAGCCTGCTCAGACAAGTCCTGGTCTTTGTACCACTACTCCACTAGCCTGCTCAGACAAGTCCTGGTCTCTGTACCACTACTCCACTAGCCTGCTCAGACAAGTCCTGGTCTCTGTAACACTACTCCACTAGCCTGCTCAGACAAGTCCTGGTCTCTGACCCACTACTCCACTAGCCTTCTCAGACAAGTCCTGGTCTCTGTACCACTACTCCACTAGCCTGCTCAAACAAGTCCTGGTCTCTGTACCACTACTCCACTAGGGAGTTAGATTTTCTAGTGAACATAAAGGTACCTGTTCAACCTTCCTTTGTTGTTATCATTTGTCCCTCTTCCACTCCCAAACCCCAGAGGGGTGTGTGTGTGTGTGTGTGTGTGTGTGTGTGTGTGTGTGTGTGTGTGTGTTTGTGTGTGTGTGTGTGTGTGTGTGTGTGTGTGTGTGTGTGTGTGTGTGTGTGTGTGTGTGTGTGTGTGTGTGTGTGTGTGTGTGTGTGTGTGTGTGTGTGTGTGTGTGTGTGTGTGTTGTAACAGTGGGCTCCTGAATGGGAAACACTCCAGCAGGTCCATTCAGCTCCTGTGTTGTCACGCCGACAATGCACAGAATGCAGAGCAGTTCGTCCTGTACCAACCTGCTGACAAAGAGATACTGTCATCATACTGAACACACAAACACACACACACTCTCTCTCTCTGGGGGCTGTTACTATCTACCTACCTTAATATCTCTCTATCTGGGCTGTTACAAACTTAATGTGTTAAACTCTACTCCAGACCTTATCCCCTAACGGAAGCATTCAGTATGAATGATCAAATTTAATAACCGTTAAACTGTAAAGTTCATGGACAAACGTCAGATTTTGCAATGAGACTGTGAGAGCTTGTTGCAAACACACACACACACACACACACACACACACACACACACACACACACACACACACACTCACACACACACACACACACACACACACACATACACACACACACACACACACATCAACACACACACAAACACACACACACACACACACACACACACACAAACACACACACGTGGTGGAAATGAAGAGGGAAACATCAGACACACGATCATAACCTAATGGAAAATAACTGTATACAACATTGCTTTAATGTCTCCTTGGTACGAGTGTCTTTTCAGTACGAGTCCGACCAATCAGGGTTCATATCCAGGTCTCCTTCCTGCTACAAGACTCTTTTAGCCCACTGAGCAAAAGCCTGATGTCTAGTCGACAGAGTTAAACTGTATAGACGTGACACGTTAGCTTGCCACAGATACCGCACGTTTTTAATAAAGGACCCAATCATTTCAAACCAATTGCTTGTGGAAATCAAAGTCAGCTTTGCAGGGTGGTGAGTGAACCTCATCATGACAAAAGCAATCTTTCCCTCGTTATGAAACAGCTGTCGCTGCTGTAGACTTAGAGGTCTCAGTGGTTTCATTGTTCCGACAGCATCACACATCCACATTCCATCAGTTTGGATTGAAAAACTTGTATTTATTTATTTTTTATTAACAAAGGGGATCATATAGAGAAAACATGACATCTTTGACTTTTAAGATGTTTCAGAAAACCATATCTCTCCTTTTCTCTACATCTCCCCTTTCTCTTCATCCATCTCTCTGTCTCTGTCTCTGTCTCTGTCTCTTCATCTATCTCTGTCTCTGTCTCTGTCTCTGTCTCTGTCTCTGTCTCTGTCTCTTCATCCATCTCTGTCTCTTCATCCATCTCTGTCTCTTCATCCGTCTCTGTCTCTTCATCCGTCTCTGTCTCTCTGTCTCTCTGTCTCTCTGTCTCTCTGTCTCTCTGTCTCTCTGTCTCTCTGTCTCTCTGTCTCTCTGTCTCTCTGTCTCTCTGGTTCTCTCTCTCTCTCTCTCTCGCGCTCTCTCTCTCGCTCTCTCTCTCTCGCTCTCTCTCTCGCTCCCTCTTTCTCTCTCTCTCTCATCACTTTCTCCCTCTCCACTCTCTCTCCCTCTCCACTCTCTCTCTCTCTCTCTCTCTCTCTCTGTCTCTGTCTCTCTCTCTCTCGCTCTCTCTCTCTCGCTCTCTCTCGCTCTCTCTCTCGCGCTCTCTCTCTCTCTCGCGCTCTCTCTCTCGCGCTCTCTCTTGCTCTCTCTCGCTCCCTCTTTCTCTCTCTCTCTCATCACTTTCTCCCTCTCCACTCTCTCTCCCTCTCCACTCTCTCTTCTCTCTGTCTTTCTCCCTATGTCTCCCTCTCTTTCCTTCTCTCTGAAGGTACTCCAGCATTGCACAGTATGTAAATATATAACTGATGCAAGCTACTGGAATACATACATCAAACAGGTAGCCTGTTTTCTGTTGGGTTTTGTGGGTGGTTGTTTTCAGTCTTTGTGTGTCTGCACCAGATAGAACTGTTTCGGTTTTCACTTTGTTGTTTTTGTATTTTGAGTTGTTCACCTTTATTAAATAAGATGAACAATTACCACGCTGCGCATTGGTCCTCTGATCCTTCAAACTTCTCCTCCTCAGACGAGGAGGAAGACGACAGCCGTTACACATTGAGTCTTTTATATCCTACTGATTTGATGATGTCATCCTTCTGACAGTCAAGCTATTTAGAAATATGGTTGTTGTTTAAAAAAAAACATATACAGTATGTATATTATTTTTTTAACAAAACTTATTAGAATGATTCACCTTCCTGGGCTATATGCTGAGAACGTCCATGGCTCGCATGCAATGTAATTTTCGAGCCACCTGCTATTTCTGGAAAAGTGTGAAAGTGATCTGTAAGATGGCTCCATTATGTTTATAAGACATTATATTTGGGAGCCGTATAACGGACGTTCCCCCTTTCTCTAAATATTGAATCTTCTGTGAAAAGGTTGGGTTCATTAGGCTATGTGAGATGCCCATTGAATGAAGGGAGAACAAAATTCCACAATGAAGTTGTGAAAAAAATCACTGCTTATTGTTTTTAACGTATCATTTTGAGAAAAAAAAAGAATGTATCTTCCACTTTCCAATTTTTCGACCTAAATGTAAAATTGTGGGAATTCTGAGGATTTGATATCGCCTGTTTGTTTACCTTATGACAATTCCTGATGTGGCAAAGTCCCTACAGGCCATGGCAGCGGAGAAGGTAGGCTATTCTTATAACATTTGGTAGTTCACTAAACTCGCGTTAACATCTGCCAACCATGTGTACGTGACCAATGAAATTTGATTTGATTTACGATCGTGGCTCAGGTATGCAATGCCATTTCGAAAATGTGAATGCAATATAGGATAATATTTCCACGTTGAAGCCAATTATAAGCTACTTTTTAATGTAAAGAAACTGGACATGGCTGCATGTGTATTGTAACCGGATTTAGCATAGCCTTGGGTTACAGTATCATTTTAATAAATACATCACCTTCACCTGATAGGACGAACATACAGGCCCCCCTCCGCCGAAATTAGAGTTGATGACAACGCAATACATAAAAGATTGTAAATATACAACTTGAAGCAAGCCACATATCTAGCACGTGTCACGTTCCTGACCTGTTTTCTGTTGTTTTGTATGTGTTTAGTTGGTCAGGACGTGAGCTGGGTGGGAATTCTATGTTGTGTGTCTAGTTTGTCTGTTTCTATGTCAGCCTAGTGTGGGTTCTCAATCAGAGGCAGATGGTAGTCGTTGTCTCTGATTGAGACTCATATATAGGAGGCTTGTTTTGTGTTGGGATTTTGTGGGTGTTTGTTTCCTGTCTCTGTGATTGTCTGCACCAGATAGGTCTGTCTCGGTTTGTGCACATTTTGTTATTTTGTATGGTGTTTGTAGTGTTTCACTTGTTATTTTATTAAACATGTTGAACACTAGCCGCGCTGCACTTTGGTCCAATCCTTGCTACTCCTCTTCGGATGAAGAGATGGAAGAAGCCCGTTACAACATGGAGCACGTTCTGATTGGCCAGTTTAGGGATCAAACCTCGACACGCCTACAACTTAAAAATAATTATTGCTGTGAAAATAGCAAACATATTGCTGCCACATTTATAGCGCCACCGCCAGCTATTAGATGTACCATTTTTGTACCAGTTTTGTTAATATAGAGCACTATAAGTGCATGAAATGATTAACAAATTAAATATGTAGTACAGGAGAGGTCAAATGTGAAGCAGCTTATACCAGTGCCTTCAGAAAGTATTCATACCCCTTGACTTATTCCACATGTTGTTGTTACAGCCTGAATTCAAAATGGGATTAAATATTTTTTTTTATATTCTCACCCATCTACACATAATACCTCATAATGACAAAGTGAAAACGTGTTTTTAGAAATGTTTGCACATTTATTGAAAAGGAAATACAGAAATATCTATTTTAAGTAAGTATTCACACCCACACCCATCCATTCACACCGCATCCAATTGCCTTTGATCGTCCTTGATTAGAGTCCACCTATAAACCAATTGAATTGTTTGGACATGATTTAGAAGAAACCTACATAAGGTCCCACAGTGTCTGTCAGAGCAGAAACCAAACTGAGCAACCAGACAAGAAGGACCTGGGTCAGGGAGGTGACCAAGAACCCAACGACCACTCTGACAGGATTACAGAGTTCCTTGGCTGAGATGGAACGTTCTGGACCCTTCGTTGCTGCGGGAGTTCCACCGTCTCCACCCGGATCGCCCTGCGCCTCGTCGTCCGGGTCGTCCCCGAGGCCGGTGTCGGCGCGCTGCTGGACCCGCGCGTCAAGGGGGGGTACTGTCACGACTTCCGCCGAAGTCGGTCCCTCTCCTTGTTCGGGCGGCGTTCGGCTGTGGACGTCACCGGCCTTCTAGCCACCGCCGATCTACTTTTCATTTTCCATTTGTTTTGTCTATGTTTTACACACCTGGTTTCACCTACCCAATTACCTATTTATTATTTAACCCTCTGTTCCCCATGCTTGGTTGTGAGTGATTGTTTGTTGTATTGTGGTCCGTATTGTGGGTTTGGTAATTCTCTTGTATTTTGATGACTTTGAGTAAAGTTACTTTAATTTACTCATCTCTGCTGTCCTGCGCCTGACTCCTCTGCACCAGCTACACATAGAACCTTACAATATAAATGGTCCTACAGTATAACGGGTCCTACAGTATAAATGGTCCTACAGTATAAATGGTCCTACAGTATAAATGGTCCTACAGTATAAATGGTCCTACAGTATAAATGGTCCTACAGTATAAATGGTCCTACAGTATAACTGGTCCTTCAGTATAAATGGTCCTACAGTATAACTGGTCCTACAGTATAACTGGTCCTACAGTATAAATGGTCCTACAGTATAAATGGTCCTACAGTATAACTGGTCCTACAGTATAAATGGTCCTACAGTATAAATGGTCCTACAGTATAAATGGTCCTACAGTATTCACTCCTACTCTCAGGAAATGGGCTCCATCCCAAATGGGCCCCTAAAGAGAGCACTACTTCAGACCAGGGCCCACACTGGTGTTGCTTCCTACAGCTGAGTCAGTGTGTGTCTAAGAACCTGATATCCATTTCCTCTGGGGGTAGGCGTTCAGGAGGACACACAGACACACACACACAACGTACACACATGCAAACACACACGTAAACACACACACACAGACAAGTGTGTGCCGCCCCCATTTAAATTTCCTGTAGGCCTTGTAACTCAATTTAATATAGTGTGTGTGTGTGTGTGTGTGTGTGTGTGTGTGTGTGTGTGTGTGTGTGTGTGTGTGTGTGTGTGTGTGTGTGTGTGTGTGTGTGTGTGTGTGTGTGTGTGTGTGTGTGTGTGTGTGTGTGTGTGTGTGTGTGTGTGTGTGTGAGGGGGGGGGCTGTCTGACTAAAACACCTGTGGTCTACACACATGCAAACACACACGTAAACACACACACACAGACAAGTGTGTGCCGCCCCCATTTAAATTTCCTGTAGGCCTTGTAACTCAATTTAATATAGTGTGTGTGTGTGTGTGTGTGTGTGTGTGTGTGTGTGTGTGTGTGTGTGTGTGTGTGTGTGTGTGTGTGTGTGTGTGTGTGTGTGTGTGTGTGTGTGTGTGTGTGTGTGTGTGTGTGTGTGTGTGTGTGTGTGTGTGTGTGTGAGGGGGGGGGCTGTCTGACTAAAACACCTGTGGTCTAGTAAGTGACATACTTTCCAAATGCACTGTAGACACACTCACACACACACACACACACACACTACTGTATATTGACACTCCCACATAAAACACACAAGCATAACACACACATCACAAACACACACAACACACACATCATACGCACATACACACATAACACACACACACATTACACAGACACACACAATGTACAGTTGAAGTCGGAAGTTTACATATACTTACTTTGGAGTCATTAAAACTTGTTTTTCAAACACTCCACAAATTTCTTGTTAACAAACTATAGTTTTGGCAAGTCGGTTAGGACATCTACTTTGTGCATGACACCAGTAATTTTTCCCAAAATTGTTTAGAGACAGATTTTTTCACTTATAATTCACTGTAACACAATTCCAGTGGGTGAGAAGTTTACATACACTAAGTTCACTTTGTCTTTAAACAGCTTGGAAAATTCCAGAAAATTTTGTCATGGCTTTAGAAGGTTCTGATAGAATGATTGACATAATTTCAGTCAATTGGAGGTGTACCTCTGGATGTATTTCAAGGCCTACCTCCATACTCAGTGCCTCTTTGCTTGACATCATGGGAAAATCAAAAGAAATCAGCCAAGACCTCAGACAAAAAATTGTAGACTTCCACAAGTCTGGTTCATCCTTGGGAGAAATTTCCAAACGCCTGAAGGTACCACGTTCATCTGTACAAACAATAGTATGCAAGTCTAAACACCATGGGACCACGCAGCCGTCACACCGCTCAGGAAGGAGACGTGTTCTGTCTCTTAGAGATTAATGTACTTTGGTGCGAAAAGTGCAAATCAATCCCAGAAAAACAGCAAAGGACCTTGTGAAGATCCTGGAGGAAACAGGTTCAAAAGTATCTATATCCACAGTAAAAACGAGTCCTATATCGACATAACCTGAAAGGCCGCTCTGCAAAGAAGAAGCCACTGCTTCAAAACCGCCATAAAAAAGCCAGATTACGGTTTGCAACTGCATATGGGACAAAGATCGTACTTTTTGGAGAAATGTCCTCTGTTCTGATGAAAGAAAAATGTAACTGTTTGGCCTTATTGACCATTGTTATGTTTGGAGGAAAAAGGGGTGGCTTGCAAGCTGAAGAACCCCATCCCAACTGTGAAGCACGGGGTGGCAGCATCATGTTGTGGGGGTGCTTTGCTGCAGGAGGGACTGGTGCACTTCACAAAATAGATGGCATCAAGAGGTAGGAAAATGATGTGGATATATTTTGATACAACATCTCAAGACATCAGTCAGGAAGTTAAAGCTTGGTCGCACATGGGTCTTCCAAATGGACAATGACACCAAGCATACTTACAAAGTTGTGGAAAAATGGCTTAAAGACAACAAAGTCGAGGTATTGGAGTGGCCATCACAAAGCCCTGACCTCTATCCTATAGAACATGTGTGGGCAGAACTGAAAAAGCGTGTGCGAGCAAGGAGGCCTACAAACCTGACTCAGTTACACCAGATCTGTCAGGAGGAATGGGCCAAAATTCACCCAACTTATTTTGGGAAGCTTGTGGAAGGCTACCCGAAACATTTGACCCAAGTTAAACAATTTAATAGCAATGCTACGAAATACTAATTGAGTGTATGTAAACGTCTGACCCACTGGGAATGTAATGAAAGAAATAAAAGCTGAAATAAATCATTCTCTCTGCTATTTTTCTGACATTTCACATTCTCAAAATAAAGTGGTGATCCTAACTGACCTAAGACAGGGAATCTTTACTCGGATTAAATGTCAGGAATTGTGAAAAACTGAGTTTAAATGTATTTGGCTAAGGTGTATGTAAACTTCCGACATCAACTGTATATAGCTCTGGCTCCATTCCATTTTATTTATTTATTTTTAATATTTATTTTTTAACTGGGAAGGCCTCATTAGGAAGGGCTCGTTGGAAGGGCTAGTTGGGAAGGTCTAGTTGGAAAGGGCTCGTTGGGGAGGGCTCGTTGGGAAGGGCTAGTTGGGAAGGGCTCGTTGGGAAGGGCTAGTTGGGAAGGGCTCGTTGGGAAGGGCTCGTTGGAAGGGCTAGTTGGGAAGGCCTCATTAGGAAGAGCTCGTTGGGGAGGGCTAGTTGGGAAGGGCTAGTTGGGAAGGGCTTGTTGGGAAGGGCTTGTTGGGAAGGGCTAGTTGGGAAGGGCTAGTTGGGAAGGGCTCGTTGGGGAGGGCTAGTTGGGAAGGGCACGTTGGGGAGGGCTAGTTGGGAAGGGCTAGTTGGGAAGGGCTAGTTGGGAAGGGCTTGTTGGGAAGGGCAAGTTGGGGAGGGCTAGTTGGGAAGGGCACGTTGGGGAGGGCTAGTTGGGAAGGGCTCGTTGAGAAGGGCTAGTTGGGAAGGGCTAGTTGGGAAGGGCTAGTTGGGAAGGGCTAGTCGGGGAGGGCTAGTTGGGAAGGGCTAGTTGGGAAGGGCTAGTTGGGGAGGGCTAGTTGGGAAGGGCACGTTGGGGAGGGCTAGTTGGGAAGGGCTAGTTGAGAAGGGCTTGTTGGGAAGGGTTTGTTGGGAAGGGTTTGTTGGGAGGGACTGGTTGGGAGGTACTCGTCTGGAGGGCCTTGTTGGGAAGGGCTAGTTTGGAAGGGCTTGTTGGGAAGGGTCGTTGGGAAGGGTTCATTGGGAAGAGGGGTCAGTTTGGGTCAGTTCGGGGGTCAGTTTGTTATATAAGGAGTACATCTCCTGTCTTATCCGGTGTCCTTTGTGAATTAAAGTATGCTCTCTCTTATTCTCTCTTTCTCTTTTTCTTTCTCTCTCTCGGAGGACCTGAGCCCTAGGACCATGCGTCAGGACTACCGGGCATGATGACTCCTTGCTGTCCCCAGTCCACCTGACCGTGCTGCTGCTCCAGTTTCAACTGCTCTGCCTGCGGCTATGGAACCCTGACCTGTTCACCGGACGTGCTACCTGTCCCAGACCTGCTGTTTTCAACTCTCTAGAGACCGCAGGAGCGGTAGAGATACTATTAATGATCGGCTATGTAAAGCCAACTGACATTTACTCCTGAGGTGCTGACTTGCTGCACCCTCGACAACTACTGTGATTATTATTATTTGACCCTGCTGGTCATCTATTAACATTTGAACATCTTGGCCATGTTCTGTTATAATCTCCACCCGGCACAGCCAGAAGAGGACTGGCCACCACTCATAGCCTGGTTCCTCTCTAGGTTTCTTCCTAGGTTTTGGCCTTTCTAGAGAGTTTTTCCTAGCCACCGTGCTTCTACACCTGCATTGCTTGCTGTTTGGGGTTTAAGGCTGGGTTTCTGTACAGCACTTTGAGACATCAGCTGATGCAAGAAGGGCTATATAAATACATTTGATTTGATTTTGATTTGATCTTTAGGAAGCATTTCACGGTAAAGTCTACACCAGTTGATTTCGGCGGATGTGACAAATACATTTCACACACACACACACACACACACACACACACACACACACACACACACACACACACACACACACACACACACACACACACACACACACACACACACACACACACACACACACACACTCTACCCCTCTTTCCCTGGAAGAGACATAGGGGAAAACCCTAGTCATTGAAGGTAGGATCTGTCCTGTTTAGTTCCTACAGTATGCAGTGCTTCAATCTGTAGGTCTGTGTTTTCATAGCACCACTGACTGTAACGCTGTGGTTTTGGTACGCGTGAGCAGACTTAGTGAAAACATGACTGAAAAGGGGGATAAAACTGTGTGTGTGTGTGTGTGTGTGTGTGTGTGTGTGTGTGTGTGTGTGTGTGTGTGTGTGTGTGTGTGTGTGTGTGTGTGTGTGTGTGTGTGTGTGTGTGTGTGTGTGTGTGTGTGTGTGTGTGTGTGTGTGTGTGTGTGTGTGTGTGTGTGCGTGCGTGCGTGCGTGTGATGTCTGTGTGAGAATAAGGTGTGTGTCAGAGCTTGTGTGTGTGTTTGTGTGTGTGTGTGTGTGTGTGTGTGTGTGTGTGTGTGTGTGTGTGTGTGTGTGTGTGTGTGTGTGTGTGTGTGTGTGTGTGTGTGTGTGTGTGTCTGACTGAAACACGTGTGGTCTAGTAAGTGGCATGGCATGTTCAGACTACACACACACACACACACACACACACGCACAACGCTAACCACAATGTTAACATTTCCACTCCCATTCATTCTGAAGCCATATACCCCTGCTGTCTCTCATAGAGGGAAAGATGATGTCGTCTTATTTTTGGCCCAGCTGAATCAGGTCTGTGTTTAGAAGCTGAGAGAATGAACAAAGATCTGTTATGTTAGGGGAAACCATCCAAAATGGCACCCTAATCCCTAGGCTACTTTTGGCCAGGGCCCACAGGGCATGCTCTGGTCCATAGGAATAACCAGGGTGTCATTTGAGACAACACTAATGATAATAAGAATCTAGCTTGTACCCCAATCTACACACACACACACACACACAAACACACACACACACACACACACAAACACACACACACAAACACACACAAACACACACACACACACACACACACACACACATTCTCAGATTCCCCATCATCTTATGTTTTCTCAGGGTCCAGACAGACGGCAGCTCCCCAGACACCCAGAGGGGAGTTCCAGAGGAAGTGTGTTAGTTGACTCTCTGGTCCAGAGGGGAAGCCCCAAACTGGGGGAGCTGACTGACTCAGACACCCTGTCCTCCCTGACACAGACCAGGCTCCACGCAACCGTATCTTATCAACAGCAGCCTAATTCCTGAATGTTAACTAAGTCCGCATCTCAAATGGCTCCCTATTCACTTTATAGTGCACTACTGTTGACCAGGGACTGGAATAGGGTGCAATTTGGGAGAATTGCACCGAAGTCAACATGAGTCAACTTCACTTCCAGCAACAGCCAGGCAAGACAGAACAAGACAGGACAAGACAGAACAAGATGGAACAAGACAGAACAAGACAGGACAAGACACAACAAGAGAGAACGAGACAGGACAAGATAAGACAGAAGAAGAGAGAACAAGACAGAACAAGACAGGGCAAGACAAAACAAGACATGTCAAGACAGGACAAGACAAACAAGATAGGACAAGCTATTAAACAAGACAGGACAAGACAAAACAAGACAGGACAAGACGTGTCAAGACAGGGCAAGACAAACAAGATAGGACAAGATATTCAACAAGACAGGACAAGACAAAAAAATGTCAGGACAAGACAGGACAAGACAGGACAAAACATACAAGATAGAACAATATGTTAAACAAGACAGGACAAGACAGGACAACACAGGACAAGACAGGACACGACAAGGCAGGACACGACAAGACAGGACACGACAAACAAGTACGTACAAGATATTAAACAAGACATGACAAGACAAAACAAGACAGGACAAGACAGGACAGGACAAGACAGGACAAGACAAACAAGATAGAACAAGATACATGGTTAGCAGATGCTTGTGCTTCTAGTTCCAACAGTGCAGTACTATCTTCTCTGCGCTACGGATCCCTTTTACGGGATCACTTTCCTAAACAACCGCTAGAATTGCAGGGCGCCAAATGCAAAAATATTACAAAAAATATTTATAATCATGCAATCACAAGTGAAATATACCAAAACACAGTTTAGCTTGTTGTTAATCCACCTATCATGTCAGATTTTGAAAATATATTTGACAGCGAAAGAAATCCAAGCTTTTGTTAGTGTAGCTTTCAATGCTACAACAGCTAGCCCAAAATTAGCATGGTCACGAAAGTCAGAAAAGCAATAAAATTCTGACGCCTAGCGTCTCTTAACAACCTGTCCTCCTCTCCTCCTCTCCTTCTTCAGTCTCCTAACAGGCTATTCTCTCCTCGTCTCCCCCTTCAGTCTCCTCACAACCTGTCCTCCCCTCCTCCTCTCCTTCTTCAGTCTCCTCACAACCTGTCCTCCCCTCCTCTCCTTCTTCAGTCTCCTCACAACCTGTCCTCCCCTCCTCCTCTCCTTCTTCAGTCTCCTCACAACCTGTCCTCCCCTCCTCCTCTCCTTCTTCAGTCTCCTCACAACCTGTCCTCCCCTCCTCCTCTCCTTCTTCAGTCTCCTCACAACCTGTCCTCCCCTCCTCCTCAGTCTCCTCACAACCTGTCCTCCCCTCCTCCTCTCCTTCTTCAGTCTCCTCACAACCTGTCCTCCCCTCCTCCTCTCCTTCTTCAGTCTCCTCACAACCTGTCTTCCCCTCCTCCTCTCCCCTTCAGTCTCCTCACAACCTGTCCTCCCCTCCTCCTCTCCTTCTTCAGTCTCCTCACAACCTGTCCTCCTCTCCTCCTCTCCTTCTTCAGTCTCCTCACAACCTGTCCTCCCCTCCTCCTCTCCTTCTTCAGTCTCCTAAAATCCTGTCCTTGAATATATATATTTTCGTAATAGCTATATATAGATCAAACTGAGGTGAGAGCATTGGAAATACTTGTAAAGTTCTTTATTTATTTAACTAGGCAAGTCAGGTAAGAAAGAAGGAAAAATTCTTATTTACAATGATGGCCAAACGAGGAACAATGGTTTAACTGCCTTGTTCAGGGCAGAACAACAGATGTTTAACCTTGTCAGCTCAGGGATTCGATCCAGCAACCTTTTGGTTACTGCCCCAACACTCTAACCACTAGGTTACCTGCCTCCTCAACGCTCTAACCACTAGGTTACCTGCCGCCCCAAAGGCTGATCTGCTTCTGTTCTGTGGGTGGCACTGTGTGCTCTTTTCGAAGGATGGGTCCTGGCCTCTCGGGGGGCCAAGGGATCAGGGGGGATGGGGGTGGTCTGTCGGTCACTGGGATGACAGCCCGACTTGGGATGGGGAGGGGCTTTAGCGGGTGGAATAGTGGAGAACAATTGGAGGGTTACTTAGTAGCAATGCAAGTATCATGGTACAGCTAAGGACATTCCATCACTATGGTACTTTTTAATGGTAAATTTACAAACGTATACTATGATAAATAGATTTGGTAAGTGGTGAAATAAGTATAGCCAGTTATAATTTTAATGACTTAGCAGATAATAAGAAAAGAAGAACAATATTCACCTTGCTAAAAGAGAAGGAACATAATATCAATTTTTTTACAGGAAACTTATTCAACAATGTAAGATGAAGGTGTGTGGAAAAAGGACTGGGGGGGGGGGGGGGTGAAATATATTTCTCCCATGGGCAAAGAAACACAAAAGGGGTGATGATATTAAATAACAGTAAATTTGATCCAAATGTGCAAATTGTCCAAACAGATCATCAAGGTAGATGGATTATTTTAAATATGTTATTGGACAATAAACAGATATGGCTTATTAACCTATACGGTCTAAATAATGATCCACGCTTCTTTGAAAATGTCTATAATAAATGGTCAACCCTACAAGCAATACAAGACTCTATTATTATGGTGGGAGATTATAATACTGTTTTAAGTACCTCAATGGACCGTAAAGGAAATCACACTACAAACTATCACCCTCATGCTCTTAAAGGAAATCATGAATGTCATGGATATATTGGAACTAGTGGATGTATGGAGGCTTAAATATCCTGACCTAGTGAGATATACATGGCGGAGGTTTAATATCCTGACCTAGTGAGATATACATGGCGGAGGTTTAATATCCTGACCTAGTGAGATATACAATACATGGCGGAGGCTCAATCAAGCTAGTCGCCTTGACTACTTTCTTATGTCATTCTAGTTGGTAACAAATGTGTTCATAGGGGATAGAATTCGGTCGGACTATCAGATAATTGGCATATAAATTACTCTTACTGAATTTCCACGTTGGCGAGGATATTGTAAATTGATACAAAGCCTATTGGACTGGTTTTTAACTAGGACAAAGGAATTTATAACAGAATTCGTTGACATAACATAGGTACAGCAAATCCCCTTATTGTAAAGGAGACTTTTAAAATGTGTCTTTAATAACAGCGATGGAATTCAATGCTCATCTTTAAAACAACAGCAACGTAGGTCGAAAGAGTCCCATACTAACAAAGGAAATAGAAAACCAGAGAGAGAGAGAGAGAGAGAGAGAGAGAGAGAGAGAGAGAGAGAGAGAGAGAGAGAGAGAGAGAGAGAGAGAGAGAGAGAGAGAGAGAGAGAGAGAGAGAGAGAGAGAGAGAGAGAGAGAGAGAGAGAGGGGTAGGTAGGTAGGTAGGTAGGTAGGTAGGTAGGTAGGTAGGTAGGTAGGTAGGTAGAGATAGAGAGATAGAGAGATAGAGAGATAGAGAGATAGAGAGATAGAGAGAGAGAGATAGAGAGATAGAGAGATAGAGAGATAGAGAGATAGAGAGATAGAGAGATAGAGAGATATAGAGAGAGATAGAGAGATAGAGAGATAGAGAGATAGAGAGAGAGAGATAGAGAGATAGAGAGATAGAGAGATAGAGAGATAGAGAGATAGAGAGAGAGAGAGAGAGAGAGAGAGAGAGAGATAGATAGATAAATAGATAGATAGATAGATAGATAGATAGATAGATAGATAGATAGATAGATAGAAATAAAAACTGAACTATTGAGGCTCAGAATAAATTAGAGGAAAAACAAAATTAACTGGAAGATCTTGTTAAAGAAAGACTGGGTGTAATATATTATAAAAAATAAAGCAAAAAAATAACCACACCCTCAGCACACAGGGGGACAAACACCTGCCTGCAGGTGACAGCATTCCCTCCCCCATATGCCCCCCTAGGCACAACTATGACAACATAACCAACAAAAACGGGTCACAACTCCTGCAGCTCTGTCGCACGCTGGGTATTTACATAGTCAATGGTAGGCTTCGAGGGGACTCCTATGGTAGGTACACCTATAGCTCATCTCTTGGCAGTAGTACTGTAGACTACTTTATCACTGACCTCAACCCAGAGTCTCTCAGAGCGTTCACAGTCAGCCCACTGACACCCCTATCAGACCACAGCAAAATCACAGTATACTTGAACAGAGCAATACTCAATCATGAGGCATCAAAGCCAAAGGAACTGAGTAACATTAAGAAATGCTATAGATGGAAGGAATGCAGTTTGGAAACCTACCAAAAAACAATTAGGCAACAGCAAATTCGATCCCTTTTAGACAACTTCCTGGGTAAAACGTTCCACTGCAATAGTGAAGGTGTAAACTTGGCAGTAGAAAATCTTAACAGTATATTTGACCTCTCAGCTTCCCTGTCAAATCTAAAAATCTCAAATAGAAAACCAAAGAAAATGAACAACAATGACAAATGGTTTGATGAAGAATGCAAAAATCTAAGAAATAAATTGAGAAACCTGTCCAACCAAAAACATAGAGACCCGGAAAACCTGAGTCTACGCCTTCACTATGGTGAATCACTAAAACAAAACAGAGATACACTATGGAAAAAGAAGGAACAGCACGTCAGAAATCAGCTCAATGTAATTGAAGAATCCATAGACTCTAACCACTTCTGTGAAAATTGGAAAACACTAAACAAATAACAACACGAAGAATTATCTATCCAAAATGGAGATGTATGGGTAAACCACTTCTCCAATCTTTTTGGCTCTATAACAAAGAATAAAGAGCAAAAACATATACATGATCAAATACAAATCCTAGAATCAACTATTAAAGACTACCAGAACCCACTGGATTCTCCAATTACCTTGAACGAGTTACAGGACAAAATAAAAACCCTCCAACCCAAAAAGGCCTGTGGTGTTGATGGTATCCTTAATGAAATGATCAAATATACAGACAACAAATTCCAATTGGCTATACTAAAACTCTTTAACATCGTCCTTAGCTCTGGCATCTTCCCCAATATTTGGAACCAAGGACTGATCACCCCAATCCACAAAAGTGGAGACAAATTTGACCCCAATAACTACCGTGGAATATGCGTCAACAGTAACCTTGGGAAAATACTCTGCATTATCATTAACAGCAGACTCGTACATTTCCTCAATGAAAACAATGTACTGAGCAAATGTCAAATTGGCTTTTTACCAAATTACCGTACAACAGACCATGTATTCACCCTACACACCCTAATTGACAACCAAACAAACCAAAACAAAGGCAAAGTCTTCTCATGCTTTGTTGACTTCAAAAAAGCCTTCGACTCAATTTGGCATGAGGGTCTGCTATACAAATTGATGGAAAGTGGTGTTGGGGGTAAAACATACGACATTATAAAATCCATGTACACAAACAACAAGTGTGCGGTTAAAATTGGCAAAAAACACACACATTTCTTCACACAGGGTCATGGGGTGAGACAGGGATGCAGCTTAAGCCCCACCCTCTTCAACATATATATCAACGAATTGGCGCGGGCACTAGAACAGTCTGCAGCACCCGGCCTCACCCTACTAGACTCTGAAGTCAAATGTCTACTGTTTGCTGATGATCTGGTGGTTCTGTCACCAACCAAGGAGGGCCTACAGCAGCACCTAGATCTTCTGCACAGATTCTGTCAGACCTGGGCCCTGACAGTAAATCTCAGTAAGACCAAAATAATGGTGTTCCAAAAAAGGTCCAGTCGCTAGGACCACAAATTCCATCTAGACACCGTTGCCCTAGAGCACACAAAAAACTATACATACCTCGGCCTAAACATCAGCACCACAGGTAACTTCCACAAAGCTGTGAACGATCTGAGAGACAAGGCAAGAAGGGCATTCTATGCCATCAAAAGGAACATAAATTTCAACATACCAATTAGGATCTGGCTAAAAATACTTGAATCAGTCATAGAGCCCATTGCCCTTTATGGTTGTGAGGTCTGGGGTCTGCTCACCAACCAAGATTTCACAAAATGGGACAAACACCAAATTGAGACTCTGCATGCAGAATTCTGCAAAAATATCCTCCGTGTACAACGTAGAACACCAAATAATGCATGCAGAGCAGAATTAGGCCGATACCCACTAATTATCAAAATCCAGAAAAGAGACGTTAAATTCTACAACCACCTAAAAGGAAGCGATTCCCAAACCTTCCATAACAATGCCATCACCTACAGAGAGATGAACCTGGAGAAGAGTCCCCTAAGCAAGCTGGTCCTAGGGCTCTGTTCACAAACACAAACACACCCCACAGAGCCCCAGGACAACAGCACAATTAGACCCAACCACATCATGAGAAAACAAAAAGATAATTACTTGACACATTGGAAAGAATTAACAAAAAAACAGAGCAAACTAGAATGCTATTTGGCCCTAAACAGAGAGTACACAGTGGCAGAATACCTGACCACTGTGACTGACCCAAACTTAAGGAAAGCTTTGACTATGTACAGACTCAGTGAGCATAGCCTTGCTATTGAGAAAGGCCGCCGTAGGCAGACATGGCTCTCAAGAGAAGACAGGCTATGTGCACACTGCCCACAAAATGAGGTGGAAACTGAGCTGCACTTCCTAACCTCCTGCCCAATGTATGACCATATTAGAGAGACATATTTCACTCAGATTACACAAATCCACAAAGAATTTGAAAACAAATCCAATTTTGATAAACTCCCATATCTACTGGGAGAAATTCCACAGTGTGCCATCACAGCAGCAATATTTGTGACCTGTTGCCACAAGAGAAGGGCAACCAGTGAAGAACAAACACCATTGTAAATACAACCCATATTTATGCTTATTTATTTTAACTTGTGTGCTTTAACCATTTGTACATTGTTACAACACTGTATATATATAATATAACATTTGTAATGTCTTTATTTTTTTGAAACTTCTGTATGTGTAATGTTTACTGTTAATTTGTATTGTTTATTTCACTTTTGTATATGTACCTCACTTGCTTTGGCAATGTTAACACATGTTTCCCATGCCAATAAAGCCCCTTGAATTGAATTGAATTGATAGATAGATAGATAGATAGATAGATAGATAGATAGATAGATAGATAGATAGATAGATAGATAGATAGATAGATAGATAGAAATAAAAACTGAACTATTGAGGCTCAGAATAAATTAGAGGAAAAACAAAATTAACTGGAAGATCTTGTTAAAGAAAGACTGGGTGTAATATATTATAAAAAATAAAGCAAAAAAATAACCACTAGACTACCTATATTACGTAATGTATGACAAAAAAGTTTTACTTTTACATTACTGTGTAGTTTACCAATAAAATGGTCTGACGGTGATGTGGACATGCTCGGTATTCATATCCCGAAATAAGTAAATGATCTCACACCAATACATTTTAATATAAAGTTAGCAAAAATAGATACGATCTCGCTACCATGGAAAGGCAAACACCTGTCTATTTGTGGAGAAATCTCCCTGATTTAATCTTTAGTCATATGCCAGTGTACCTATTTGCTTATGGCCTTGCCTACAGCGGCATTCCATTTCATTTGGAACGGCAAGCCAGACAAAATAAAACAGGCCTATTTAAATAATGAATGTGAATTCGGAGGACAGAAATTATTAAATATTAAAGCATTAGATGTCTCGCTAAAGGCTTCAGTCATACAAAAGTTATACTTAAATCGAAACTGGTTCTCTAGCAAATTAGTAAAAATGTCTCACCCTATGTTAAAAAAATGACCTTTTTCCCTTTATTCAGATTACAACCTCTCCTTTTATTCAGATTACAACCTCTCACTTTATTCAGATTCCAACCTCTCCCTTTATTCAGATTACAACCTCTCACTTTATTCAGAATACAACCTCTCCCTTTATTCAGATTACAACCTCTCACTTTATTCAGAATACAACCTCTCCCTTTATTCAGATTACAACCTCTCACTTTATTCAGATTACAACCTCTCCCTTTATTCAGATTACAACCTCTCCCTTTATTCAGATTACAACCTCTCACTTTATTCAGATTACAACCTCTCCCTTTATTCAGATTACAACCTCTCACTTTATTCAGAATACAACCTCTCCCTTTATTCAGATTACAACCTCTCACTTTATTCAGAATACAACCTCTCCCTTTATTCAGATTACAACCTCTCACTTTATTCAGATTACAACCTCTCCCTTTATTCAGATTACAACCTCTCCCTTTATTCATATTACAACCTCTCCCTTTATTCAGATTACAACCTCTCCCTTTATTCAGAATACAACCTCTCACTTTATTCAGATTACAACCTCTCCCTTTATTCAGATTATAATCTCTCCCTTTATTCAGATTACAACCTCTCGCTTTATTCAGATTACAACCTCTCCCTTTATTCAGAATACAACCTCTCCCTTTATTCAGAATACAACCTCTCCCTTTATTCAGAATACAACCTCTCCCTTTATTCAGAATACAACCTCTCCCTTTATTCAGATTACAACCTCTCCCTTTATTCAGAATACAACCTCTCCCTTTATTCAGAATACAACCTCTCCCTTTATTCAGATCACAACCTCTAACTTTATTCAGATTACAACCTCTCCCTTTATTCAGAATACAACCTCTCCCTTTATTCAGATCACAACCTCTAACTTTATTCAGATTACAACCTCTCCCTTTATTCAGATTACAACCTCTCCCTTTATTCAGAATACAACCTCTCCCTTTATTCAGATTACAACCTCTCCCTTTATTCAGATTATAATCTCTCCCTTTATTCAGATTATAATCTCTCCCTTCATTCAGATTACAACCTCTCCCTTTATTCAGATTACAACCTCTCCCTTTATTCAGATTACAACCTCTCCCTTTATTCAGATCATAATCTCTCCCTTTATTCAGATTACAACCTCTCCTTTTATTCAGATTACAACCTCTCACTTTATTCAGATTACAACCCCTCACTTTATTCAGATTACAACCTCTCCCTTTATTCAGATTACAACCTCTCACTTTATTCAGAATACAACCTCTCACTTTATTCAGAATCCAACCTCTCCCTTCATTCAGAATACAACCTCTCCCTTTATTCAGATTACAACCTCTCCCTTTATTCAGATTACAACCTCTCACTTTATTCAGATTACAACCTCTCACGTTATTCAGATTACAACCTCTCCCTTTATTCAGATTACAACCTCTCCCTTTATTCAGATTACAACCTCTCCCTTTATTCAGATTACAACCTCTCCCTTTATTCAGAATACAACCTCTCCCTTTATTCAGATTACAACCTCTCCCTTTATTCAGATTACAACCTCTCCCTTTATTCAGATTATAATCTCTCCCTTTATTCAGATTATAATCTCTCCCTTCATTCAGATTACAACCTCTCCCTTTATTCAGATTATAATCTCTCCCTTTATTCAGATTACAACCTCTCCTTTTATTCAGATTACAACCTCTCACTTTATTCAGATTACAACCTCTCACTTTATTCAGATTACAACCTCTCCCTTTATTCAGATTACAACCTCTCACTTTATTCAGAATACAACCTCTCACTTTATTCAGAATCCAACCTCTCCCTTTATTCAGAATACAACCTCTCCCTTTATTCAGATTACAACCTCTCCCTTTATTCAGATTACAACCTCTCACTTTATTCAGAATACAACCTCTCCCTTTATTCAGATTACAACCTCTCCCTTTATTCAGATTACAACCTCTCCCTTTATTCAGATTCCAACCTCTCCCTTTATTCAGATTACAACCTCTCCCTTTATTCAGATTACAACCTCTCCCTTTATTCAGATTCCAACCTCTCCCTTTATTCAGATTACAACCTCTCACTTTATTCAGATTACAACCTCTCCTTTTATTCAGAAAAGGAAATCATCCCCCAAATATCGCTATCTTTAAAACAAGCCTTTTCAACTTAAATTTATTCAACCAGAAAAGACAGAACAAATAATACATCAAATAATGTGGTTTAACTCATATACTAATTGATCAAATCAAAATTATTGATCATTTTTTTTAAATAAAAAGTATTATCTTTAAAAATGATATCATTAATTGGACTGTCGGCATTAAAGACCAAGTTCTCCATTTAAATTATTGTAAAAACCTCTTGCAACCAATATAATGTTATTTATATGGGGGATACAACATTCCCAGCTCTGCAGATTTTGCTGCGAAAAGACAGAATCACTAGATGATTTGTTTTGGTACTGTCCATGTGTAGCTTGTTTTTGGTCACAGGTCCAGGAATATCTGAAGAATTGCAATATTTACCTGGAGCTAAATCTGCAGACAGCACTACTGGGTGATCTGAAAATCAATCGATCAATAATATAATAGTACTTTTAGCCAAATGTATTATTTTCAATTTACAATCTGTAGAAACTATGAGAATAGAAAGGTTCAGTACTTTTGTGAAGCATCACAGCACAGTTGAAAAATATATGGAAAATATGAATCCAAAATGGATGATGTTGAGAGATTGATGGGAGGGGTTGAATGGAGCTGAAGGTTGGGATTAACAACAACTAATAACAACAAGATAACTAATGAAACTGTGTCCATAAAACATACGTAGTTTCAGAACTTTAGTGAAAGCGCATGTATTATCGGCAACATCCACATTGAGCTAAATGCTAGAGCTGCCGCTTCCAAGGAGCGGGAGACTAATCCGGACGCTTATAAGAAATCCTGCTATGCCCTCAGACGAACCATCAAACAAGCAAAGCATCAATACAGGATTAAGATTGAATCCTACTACACCGGCTCTGATGCTCGTCGGATGTGTCAGGGCTTGAAAACTATTAAGGACTACAAAGGGAAACCCAAACGTGAGCTGCCCAGTGACGCGAGCCTACCAGACGAGCTAAAAGCATTTTATGCTCACTTCAAGGCAAGCACTGAAGCATGCACGAGAGCACTAGCTGTTCTGAATGACTGTGTGATAACGCTCTTCGTAGCCGATGTGAACAAAACCTTTAAACAGCCGCTGGGCCAGACGGATTACCAGGACGTGTACTCAAAGCATGCGCGAACCAACTGTCAAGTGTCTTCACTGACATTTTCAACTTCTCCCTGGCCGAGTCTGTAATATCTACTGTACATGTTTCAAGCAGACCATCATAGTCCCTGTGCCCAAGGAAGCGAAGGTAACCTGCCTAAACGATTACTGCCCCGTGGCACTCACGTCGGTAGCCATGAAGTGCTTTGGAAGTCTGGTCATGGCTCACATCAACAGCATCCTCCCGGACACCCAAGACCCACTCCAATTCGCTTACCACCCCAACAGATCCGCAGATGATGCAATCTCAATCGCACTCCACACTGCCCTTTCTCACCTGGACAAAAGGAACACCTATGTGAGAATTGACTACAGCTCAGCATTTAACACCATAGTGCCCACGAAGCTCATCACTAAGCAAAGGACTCTGGGACTAAACATCTCCCTCTGCAACTGGATCCTGGACTTCCTGACGGGCCACCTCCAGTTGGTAAAAGTGGGCAACAACACTTCTGCCATGCTGATCCTTAACACTGGGGCCCTTCAGGGGTGTGTACTTAGTCCCCTCCTGTATTCCCTGTTCACCCACGACTGCGTGGCCGAACACGACTCCAACACCATCATTAAGTTTGCTGACGACACAACAGTGGTAGGCCTGATCACCAACAACGATGAGACAGCCTATAGGGAGGAGGTCTAGAGAACTGGCAGTGTGGTGCCAGGACGACAACCTCTCCCAAAATGTGAGCAAGACTAAGGAGCTGATCGTGGAATACAGGAAAAGGCGGGCCGAACAGACCAGCATTTACATCGACTGGGCTGTAGTGGAGCGGGTCGAGAGTTTCAAGTTCCTCGGTGTAAAGCTTTTTGTGGTTCTAGGCTGGGTATCTGTAAAGCTCTTTGTGGTTCTAGGCTGGGTATTTGTAAAGCTCTTTGTGGTTCTAGGCTGGGTATCTGTAAAGCTCTTTGTGGTTCCAGGCTGGGTATCTGTAAAGCTCTAGGTGGTTCTAGGCTGGGTATCTGTAAAGCTCTAGGTGGTTCTAGGCTGGGTATCTGTAAAGCTTTTGTGGTTCCAGGCTGGGTATCTGTAAAGCTCTAGGTGGTTCTAGGCTGGGTATCTGTAAAGCTCTAGATGGTTCTAGGCTGGGTATCTGTAAAGCTCTTTGTGGTTCCAGGCTGGGTATCTGTAAAGCTCTTTGTGGTTCCAGACTGGGTATCTGTAAAGCTCTGTGTGGTTCCAGGCTGGGTATCTGTAAAGCTCTTTGTGGTTCCAGGCTGGGTATCTGTAAAGCTCTAGGTGGTTCTAGGCTGGGTATCTGTAAAGCTCTTTGTGGTTCCAGGCTGGGTATCTGTAAAGCTCTTTGTGGTTCCAGACTGGGTATCTGTAAAGCTCTTTGTGGTTCCAGGCTGGGTATCTGTAAAGCTCTTTGTGGTTCCAGGCTGGGTATCTGTAAAGCTCTTTGTGGTTCTAGGCTGGGTATCTGTAAAGCTCTTTGGGGTTCTAGGCTGGGTATCTGTAGCTCTTTGTGGTTCTAGGCTGGGCATCTGTAAAGCTCTTTGTGGTTCTAGGCTGGATATCTGTAAAGCTCTTTGTGGTTCTAGGCTGGGTATCTGTAAAGCTCTTTGTGGTTCTAGGCTGGGTATCTGTAAAGCTCTTTGTGGTTCCAGGCTGGGTATCTGTAAAGCTCTTTGTGGTTCCAGGCTCGGTATCTGTAAAGCTCTTTGTGGTTCCAGGCTGGGTATCTGTAAAGCTCTTTGTGGTTCCAGGCTGGGTATCTGTAAAGCTCTTTGTGGTTCTAGGCTGGGTATCTGTAAAGCTTTTTGTGGTTCCAGGCTGGGTATCTGTAAAGCTCTTTGTGGTTCCAGGCTGGGTATCTGGAAAGCTCTTTGTGCTTCCAGGCTGGGTATCTGTAAAGCTTTTGGGGGTTCTAGACTGGGTATCTGTAAAGCTCTTTGTGGTTCCAGGCTGGGTATCTGTAAAGCTCTTTGGGGTTCTAGACTGGGTATCTGTAAAGCTCTTTGTGGTTCCAGGCTGGGTATCTGTAAAGCTCTTTGTGGTTCCAGGCTGGGTATCTGTAAAGCTCTTTGTGGTTCCAGGCTGGGGATCTGTAAAGCTCTTTGTGGTTGTCACGCCCTGACCTTAGAGAGCCTTTTTATTCTCTATTTTGGTTAGGTAAGGGTGTGACTAGGGTGGGAACTCTAGTTTTTGTATTTCTATGTTGGCCGGGTATGGTTCCCAATCAGAGGCAGCTGTCTATTGTTGTCTCTGATTGGGGATCATATTTCGGCAGCCTTTTCCCCACTGTGGTTGTGGGATCTTGATTTTGTATTGTTGCTTTTTAGCCCTACAAAGCTGTACGTTTCGTTTGTTACTCTTTATTGTTTTGTTGCTGGTTCATATTAATATACATGATGTACGCCTTCCACGCTGCACCTTGGTCATATCCTTCCACCAACAAGCGTTACAGTGGTTCTAGGCTGGGTATCTGTAAAGCTCTTTGTGGTTCTAGGCTGGATATCTGTAAAGCTCTTTGTGGTTCCAGGCTGGGTATCTGTAAAGCTCTTTGTGGTTTTCGGCTGGGTATCTGTAAAGCTCTTTGTGGTTCCAGGCTGGGTATCTGTAAAGCTCTTTGTGGTTCCAGGCTGGGTATCTGTAAAGCTCTTTGTGGTTCCAGGCTGGGTATCTGTAAATCTCTTTGTGGTTCCAGGCTGGGTATCTGTAAAGCTCTTTGTGGTTCCAGGCTGGGTATCTGTAAAGCTCTTTGTGGTTCCAGGCTGGGTATCTGTAAAGCTCTTTGTGGTTCTAGGCTGGGTATCTGTAAAGCTCTTTGTGGTTCCAGGCTGGGTATCTGTACAGCTATTTGTGGTTCTAGGCTGGGTATCTGAACAGCTCTTTGTGGTTCTAGGCTGGGTATCTGTAAAGCTCTTTGTGGTTCTAGGCTGGGTATCTGTAAAGCTCTTTGTGGTTCCAGGCTGGGTATCTGTACAGCTATTTGTGGTTCTAGGCTGGGTATCTGAACAGCTCTTTGTGGTTCTAGGCTGGGTATCTGTACAGCTATTTGTGGTTCTAGGCTGGGTATCTGTAAAGCTGGTACCTGGCCAATCCACAGAGGGTACCTGAA
>NC_074674.1:43280422-43297922 GCF_029448725.1 Salvelinus fontinalis | reverse complement strand
ACTGTGCAGTATATGAGGGTTTATGAGCCCACTGTCCAGTATATGAGGGTTTATGAGCTCACTGTGCAGTATATGAGGGTTTATGAACTCACTGTGCAGTATATGAGGGTTTATGAGCCCACTGTGCAGTATATGAGGGTTTATGAGCTCACTGTGCAGTATATGAGGGTTTTATGAGCTCACTGTGCAGTATATGAGGGTTTATGAGCTCACTGTGCAGTATATGAGGGTTTATGAGCTCACTGTGCAGTATATGAGGGTTTATGAGCTCACTGTGCAGTATATGAGGGTTTTATGAGCTCACTGTGTAGTATATGAGGGTTTATGAGCTCACTGTGCAGTATATGAGGGTTTATGAGCTCACTGTGCAGTATATGAGGGTTTTATGAGCTCACTGTGCAGTATATGAGGGTTTATGAGCTCACTGTGCAGTATATGAGGGTTTATGAGCTCACTGTGCAGTATATGAAGGTTTATGAGCTCACTCTGCAGTATATGAGGGTTTATGAGCTCACTGTGCAGTATATGAGGGTTTATGAGCTCACTGTGCAGTATATGAGGGTTTATGAGCTCACTGTGCAGTATATGAGGGTTTTATGAGCTCACTGTGCAGTATATGAGGGTTTTATGAGCTCACTGTGCAGTATATGAGGGTTTTATGAGCTCACTGTGCAGTATATGGGGGTTTTATGAGCTCACTGTGCAGTATATGAGGGTTTTATGAGCTCACTGTGCAATATATGAGGGTTTTTATGAGCTCACTGTGCAGTATATGAGGGTTTTATGAGCCCACTGTGCAGTATATGAGGGTTTTATGAGCTCACTGTGCAGTATATGAGGGTTTTATGAGCTCACTGTGCAGTATATGAGGTTTTTATGAGCTCACTGTTCAGTATAGGAGGTTTTTATGAGCTCACTGTGCAGTATATGAGGGTTTTATGAGCTCACTGTTCAGTATAGGAGGTTTTTATGAGCTCACTGTGTAGTATATGAGGGTTTTATGAGCTCACTGTGCAGTATATGAGGGTTTTATGAGCCCACTATGCAGTATATGAGGGTTTTATGAGCTCACTGTGCAGTATATGAGGGTTTTATGAGCTCACTGTGCAGTATAAGAGGGTTTTATGAGCTCACTGTGCAGTATATGAGGGTTTTATGAGCTCACTGCGCAGTATATGAGGGTTTATGAGCTCACTGTTCAGTATATGAGGGTTTATGAGCTCACTGTGCAGTACATGAGGGTTTTATGAGCTCACTGTGCAGTATATGAGGGTTTTATGAGCCCACTGTGCAGTATATGAGGGTTTTATGAGCTCACTGTGCAGTATATGAGGGTTTTATGAGCTCACTGTGCAGTATATGAGGGTTTTATGAGCTCACTGTGCAGTATATGAGGGTTTTATGAGCTCACTGTGCAATATATGAGTGATTAGGTTTTTCCCTTTCTTGCCCTGCTTTGTTTTTACCTCTGGTTAGTAGTGGTTAAGTCTTACCCTGCTCTGTTTACCTCTGGTTAGTAGTGGTTAAGTCTTCCCCTGTTCTGTTTAACTCTGGTTAGTAGTGGTTAAGTCCTCCAGACACTGCTCTGTTTACCTCTGGTTAGTAGTGGTTAAGTCTTACCCTGCTCTGTTTACCTCTAGTTAGTAGTGGTTAAGTCTTCCCCTGCTCTGTTTACCTCTGGTTAGTAGTGGTTAAGTCTTATCCTGCTCTGTTTACCTCGGGTTAGTAGTGGTTAAGTCTTCCAGACCCTGCTCTGTTTACCTCTGGTTAGTAGTGGTTAAGTCTTCCAGACCCTGCTCTGTTTACCTCGGGTTAGTAGTGGTTAAGTCTTCCAGACCCTGCTCTGTTTACCTCTGGTTAGTAGTGGTTAAGTCTTCCAGACCCTGCTCTGTTTACCTCTGGTTAGTAGTGGTTAAGTCTTCCCCTGCTCTGTTTACCTCTGGTTAGTAGTGGTTAAGTCTTCCAGACACTGCTCTGTTTACCTCTGGTTAGTCGAGGTTAAGTCTTACCCTGCTCTGTTTACCTCTGGTTAGTAGTGGTTAAGTCTTCCAGACACTGCTCTGTTTACCTCTGGTTAGTAGTGGTTAAGTCTTCCAGACACTGCTCTGTTTACCTCTGGTTAGTCGTGGTTAAGTCTTACCCTGCTCTGTTTACCTCTGGTTAGTAGTGGTTAAGTCTTCAAGACACTGCTCTGTTTCCCTGTTTACATGAGGCTCCCAATTGGTGCAGCGGTCTAAGGCACTGCATCTCAGTGCAAGAGGTGTCACTACAGACACCCTGGTTTGAATCCAGGCTGATTTACATCAGGCTGTGATTGGGAGTCCCATAGGGCGGCGCACAATTGGCCCAGCGTCGTCCAGGCTTGGCCGGGGTAGTCGTCCAGGTTTGGCCGGGGTAGTCGTCCAGGTTTGGCCGGGGTAGTCGTCCAGGTTTGGCCGGGGTAATCGTCCAGGTTTGGCCGGGGTAGTCGTCCAGGTTTGGCCGGGGTAATCGTCCAGGTTTGGCCGGGGTAGTCGTCCAGGTTTGGCCGGGGTAATCGTCCAGGTTTGGCCGGTGTAGTCGTCCAGGTTTGGCCGGGGTAGTCGTCCAGGTTTGGCCGGGGTAATCGTCCAGGTTTGGCCGGGGTAGTCGTCCAGGTTTGGCCGGGGTAGTCGTCCAGGTTTGGCCGGGGTAGTCGTCCAGGTTTGGCCGGGGTAGTCGTCCAGGTTTGGCCGGGGTAGTCGTCCAGGTTTGGCCGGGGTAGTCGTCCAGGTTTGGCCGGGGTAGTCGTCCAGGTTTGGCCGGGGTAGTCGTCCAGGTTTGGCCGGGGTAGTCGTCCAGGTTTGGCCGGGGTAGTCGTCCAGGTTTGGCCGGGGTAGTCGTCCAGGTTTGGCCGGGGTAGTCGTCCAGGTTTGGCCGGGGTAGGCCGTCATTGTAAATAAAACTTCTTCTTAACTGCCTTGCCTGGTTAAATAAAAACCTCTGGTTAGGAGTGGTTAAGTCTCCCTGACCCTTCTCTCTTTACCTCTGGTTAGGAGAAGTCAGGTCCTTCTCTCTTTACCTCTGGTTAGGAGAAGTCAGGTCCTTCTCTCTTTACCTCTGGTTAGGAGAAGTCAGGTCCTTCTCTCTTTACCTCTGGTTAGGAGAAGTCAGGTCCTTCTCTCTTTACCTCTGGTTAGGAGAAGTCAGGTCCTTCTCTCTTTACCTCTGGTTAGGAGAAGTCAGGTCCTTCTCTCTTTACCTCTGGTTAGGAGAAGTCAGGTCCTTCTCTCTTTACCTCTGGTTAGGAGAAGTCAGGTCCTTCTCTCTTTACCTCTGGTTAGGAGAAGTCAGGTCCTTCTCTCTTTACCTCTGGTTAGGAGAAGTCAGGTCCTTCTCTCTTTACCTCTGGTTAGGAGAAGTCAGGTCCTTCTCTCTTTACCTCTGGTTAGGAGAAGTCAGGTCCTTCTCTCTTTACCTCTGGTTAGGAGAAGTCAGGTCCTTCTCTCTTTACCTCTGGTTAGGAGAAGTCAGGTCCTTCTCTCTTTACCTCTGGTTAGGAGAAGTCAGGTCCTTCTCTCTTTACCTCTGGTTAGGAGAAGTCAGGTCCTTCTCTCTTTACCTCTGGTTAGGAGAAGTCAGGTCTCCCTGACCCTTCTCTCTTTACCTCTGGTTAGGAGAAGTCAGGTCCTTCTCTCTTTACCTCTGGTTAGGAGAAGTCAGGTCTCCCTGACCCTTCTCTCTTTACCTCTGGTTAGGAGAAGTCAGGTCCTTCTCTCTTTACCTCTGGTTAGGAGAAGTCAGGTCCTTCTCTCTTTACCTCTGGTTAGGAGAAGTCAGGTCCTTCTCTCTTTACCTCTGGTTAGGAGAAGTCAGGTCTCCCTGACCCTTCTCTCTTTACCTCTGGTTAGGAGAAGTCAGGTCTTCCTGACCCTTCTCTCTTTACCTCTGGTTAGGAGAAGTCAGGTCTTCCTGACCCTTCTCTCTTTACCTCTGGTTAGGAGAAGTCAGGTCTTCCAGACCCTTCTCTCTTTACCTCTGGTTAGGAGTGGTTAATTCTTCCTGACCCTTCTCTGTTTACCTCTGGTTAGGAGGGGTTAGTCCTTGTTGGGCACAGACTTGAATGTCATTGAAAATCTGTGGAAAGCCTTGAAGATTGGTGTTCACTGCCGCTCCCCATCTAAGTAAAAAAAACAAAATGGATACAGACACACCCAAGACGACTCAGAGCTGTAATCACTGCCTGAGATGCTTCGACAAAGAAATTGACTCTGGGGTGTGAATTTATTATTATTATTTTTTTTATTTATTTCACCTTTATTTAACCAGGTAGGCTAGTTGAGAACAGGTTCTCATTTGCAACTGCGACCTGGCCAAGATAAAGCATAGCAGTGTGAACAGACAACAACACAGAGTTACACATGGACACACATATACATATACACATATACATATGGACACACACATGGTTACACATATGCGAATGAGATGTTTCTGTATACATTACCCCTCTCCTCTCTGCCACCGCCTTCCACCCTATGCAGACAGTGAATTGGAAGTAATCCAATATTTACCTGAAGTAAAAACCTTCTCCTGAACCTTTGACAGCACACAGTGTGCCTAGTAAAACTGATAGCCATACATTCCTGACTCCAGTGGTGCTGAGAGCTTAGTCTTTAAGCAACTCCAGACCCTGACAAATCCTACAGAGCAAATCTCATTATTACAGCAATACACGCACACACACACACACAAACAAGCAGACAGACACAGTCTATACTGGAGTAGAAACGGACCAAGTACACATTTATAAACAGTGTTTGAAAGTGGACCAAAACTGGCACCACACATTTTTTTATTACTGCTGTTTACATTTACATTTAAGTCATTTAGCAGACGCTTATCTTATCCTGTGCGATTTACGACTTACAAATTGGAAAGTTCATACATATTCATCCTGGTCCCCCCATGGGAATTGAACCCTGGTCCCCCCGTGGGAATTGAACCCACAACCCTGGCGTTGCAAGCGCCATGCTCTACCAACTGAGCCACACGGGACCACGGTTTAGGTCCAGTACCTTTAGGTACATGGGCCACTGGCACCTCTGATATTTACAGTTGATACAGTTCATGTACAATTGAAGTCGGAAGTTTACATACACCTTAGCCAAATACATTTAAACTCAGTTTTTCGCAATTCCTGAAATTTATTCAGAATAAAAATTCCCTGTTTTAGGTCAGTTAGGATCACCACATTATTTTAAGAATGGGAAATGTTAGAATAATAGTTGAGAGAATTATTTATTTCAGCTTATATTTCTTTCATCACATTCCCAGTGGGTCAGAAGTTTACAAACACTCAATTAGTATTTTGTAGGTTAACCTTTAAATTGTTGAACTTGGGTCAAATGTTTCGGGTAGCCTCCACAAGCTTCCCACATTAAGTTGGGTGGGTTTTGGCCCATTCCTCCTGACAGAGCTGGTGTAACTGAGTCAGGTTTGTAGGCCTCCTTGCTCGCACACACTTTTTCAGTTCTGCCAACAAATGTTCTATAGGATTGAGGTCAGGGCTTTGTGATGGCCACTCCAATACCTTGATTTTGTTGTCCTTAAGCCATTTTGTCACAACTTTGGAAGTATGCTTGGGGTTATTGTCCATTTGGAAGACCCATTTGAGACCAAGCTTTAACTTCCTGACTGATGTCTTGACATGTTGCTTCAATATATCCATATAATTTTCCATTCTCATGATACCATCTATTTTGTGAAGTGCACCAGTCCCTCCTGCTGCAAAGCACCCCCACAACATGATGCTGCCACCCCCGTGCTTCACGGTTGGGATGGCGTTCTCCGGCTTGCAAGCATCCCCCTTTTTCCTCCAAACATAACAATGGTCATTATGGCCAAACAGTTACATTTTTGTTTCATTAGACCAGAGGAAAAAGTGTGATCTTTGTCCCCATGTGCAGTTGCAAACATCGACGGGTACACCTCCAATTGACTCAAATGATGTCAATTAGCCTATCAGAAGCTTCTAAAGCCATGACATCATTTTCTGGATTTTTCCTAGCTGTTTCAAGGCACAGTCAACTAAACTTCTCACCCACTGGAACAGTGAATTGTAATTGAGAATCTGTCTGTAAACAATTGTAGGAAAAATTACTTGTGTCATATACAAAGTAGATGTCCTAACCGACTTACCAAAACTATAGTTTGTTAACAAGAAATGTGTGGAGTGGTTGAAAAATGAGTTTTAATGACTCAACTGTATATGGGCCACTGGCACCTCTGATCAAATCAAATCAAAGTGTATTTGTCATGTGCGCTGAATACAACAGGTGTAGACCTTACAGACACCGGTTAGTCAGGCTGATTGAGGTAGTATGATCCACATGTAGATATGGTTAAAGTGACTATGCATATATGATGAACAGAGAGTAGCAGTAGCGTAAAAGAGGGGTTGGCGGGTGGGTGGTAGGACACAACGCCGAAACCCCGGTTAGTCAATGTGCGGGAGCACTGATTGGTCGGCCCAATTGAAGTAGTACGTAAATGAATGTATAGTTAAAGTGACTATGCATATATGATGAACAGAGAGTAGCAGTAGCGTAAAAGAAGGGTGTGGGGGCACACAATGCAAATAGTCTGGGTAGACATTTGATTACCTGTTCAGGAGTCTTATGGCTTGGGGGTAAAAACTATTGAGAAGCCTTTTTATCCTAGACTTGGCACCTCGGTATCACTTGCCATGCGGTAGTAGAGAGAACAGTCTATGACTGGGGTGGCTGGGGTCTTTGACAATTTTTTAGGGCCTTCCTCTGACACTGCCTGGTGTAGAAGTCATGGATTGCAGGCAGCTTAGCCCCAGTGATGTACTGGGCCGTAGGCACTACCCTTTGTAGTGCCTTGCAGTCAGGGGCCGAGCAATTGCCGTACCAGGCAGTGATGCAGCCAGTCAGGATGCTCTCGATGTTGCAGCTGTAGAACCTTTTGAGGCTCTCAGAACCCATGCCAAATATTTTTAGTTTCCTGAGGGGGAATAGGCTTTGTCGTGCCCTCTTCACGACTGTCTTGGTGTGTTTGGACCATTCTAGCTTGTTGGTGATGTGGACACCGAGGAACTTAAAGCTCTCAACCTGCTCCACTACAGCCCCGTCGATGAGAATGGGGGCGTACTCGGTCCTCCTTTCCCTGTAGTCCACAATAATTTCCTTAGTCTTGGTTATGTTGAGGGATAGATTGTTATTCTGGCACCACCCGGCCATGTCTCTGACTTCCTCCCCATAGGCTGTCTCGTCGTTGTCGGTGATCAGGCCTACCACTGTTGTGTCGTCTGCAAACTTAATGATGGTGTTGGAGTCATGCCTGGCCATGCAGTCGTGGGTGAACAGGGAGTACAGGAGGGGACTGAGCACGCACCCCTGGGGAGCTCCAGTGTTGAGGATCAGCGTGGCAGATGTGTTGCTACCTACCCTCACCACCTGGGGGCGGCCCGTCAGGAAGTCCAGGATCCAGTTTCAGAGGGAGGTGTTTAGTTCCAGGATCCTTAGCTTAGTGATGAGCTTTGAGGGCACTATGGTGTTGAACGCTGAACTGTAGTCAATGAACAGCTTTCTCACATAGGCGTTCCTTTTGTCCAGGTGGGAAAGGACAGTGTGGAGTGCAATAGAGATTGCGTCATCTGTGGATCTGTTTGGGCGGTATGCAAATTGAAGTGGGTCTAGGGTTTCTGGGATAATGGTGTTGATGTGAGCCATTACAAGCCTTTCAAAGCACTTCATGGCTACGGACGTGAGTGCAACGGGTCTGTAGTCATTTACAGTTCCAGTACCTACAGGTATATGGGCCACTGGCACCTCTGATATTTCAGTTCAGATTAAAATGGGTAAGTGGTAAAGTGGGGTACCAGTAATTCAGATGTTTTACTGCTTGAGAATTGATACTTCTTATTGTGCACTGGCTCTGAAATAGGAATGTACACACCCACAGACGCACAAGCACAGACACACACACACACACACAGTCTTCTGTGCCTTTAGAGGTAATTTAGTTCAGCCATAAGCATTAAACCTGACTTACAATCACCCTTCAGGCAAGGAACCATTTGAAGAGCGAGAGAGAGAGAGAGAGAGAGAGAGAGAGAGAGAGAGAGAGAGAGAGAGAGAGAGAGAGAGAGAGAGAGAGAGCGATGACACCATCGTTGGCAGAGGATATGAGGCGTTTTGAAAAGTCAGCTATGGGGCCTTGAAATGCAGCTGTCATCAATGAGCAAATTAAAACCCGCCTTCCTGAATAACACAGAATAGTTTTTATGCAGTGAAGCATGGAGGACTGCATGAGAGAGAGGGACAGAGGGACAGAAAAAGAGAGAATAGATGGAGAGAGAGAGAGAGAGAGAGAGAGAGAGAGAGAGAGAGAGAGAGAGTGAGAGAGAGAGAGAGAGAGAATAGATGGAGAGACAGAGAGAGAAAGAGAGAATATATGGAGAGATATAGGGAGAGAAGGAGAGAGAAAGAGAGAATATATGGAGAGATATAGGGAGAGAAGGTGAGAGAAAGAGAGAATATATGGAGAGATATAGGGAGAGATGGAGAGAGAAGAGAAAGATATTGGTTTTAGATCTGCTCATCATATTTTTATTATATTATGAGATATCAATCAATACATCAAGAACATGAAAACACTATCTGCTTTGTGCATATTGGTAAAACCAGTTTCTAAAACCTGTTTCATATTGGTAAAACCAGTTTCTAAAACGTGTTTCATATTGGTAAAACCAGTTTCTAAAACCTGTTTCATATTGGTAAAACCAGTTTCTAAAACCTGTTTCATATTGGTAAAACCAGTTTCTAAAACCTGTTTCATATTGGTAAAACCAGTTTCTAAAACCTGTTTCATATTGGTAAAACCAGTTTCTAAAACCTGTTTCATATTGGTAAAACCAGTTTCTAAAACCTGTTTCATATTAGTAAAACCAGTTTCTAAAACCTGTTTCATATTGGTAAAACCAGTTTCTATAACCTGTTTCATATTGGTAAAACCAGTTTCTAAAACCTGTTTCATATTGGTAAAACCAGTTTCTAAAACCTGTTTCATATTGGTAAAACCAGTTTCTAAAACCTGTTTCATATTGGTAAAACCAGTTTCTAAAACCTGTTTCATATTGGTAAAACATGTTGGTAAAATATGTTTCTAGAACCTGTTTCATAATGGGGAAAAAATTATAGAACCCGTATCATATTGCTAGAACCTGTTTCATATTTCAAGAACCTGTTTCATATTGGTAAAACATGTTTTCGAAACCTATTTCATATGGCTAAAGCCTGTTTCATATTGGTAAAACATGTTTCATATTGCTAGAACCTGTTTCTAGAACCTGTTTCATATTGCAAGAATGTGTTTCTGTAACGTGTTTCATATTGGTTAAACCTATTTATAGAACCTGTTTCATATTGGTAAAACATGTTTCTGGAACCTATTTTAAGGGGCTAAACCCTGTTTCATATTGGTAAAACATGTATCATATTGCTAGAACCTGTTTCTAGAACCTGTTTCATATTGCAAGAATGTGTTTCTATAACATGTTTCCTATTGGTTAAACCTGTTTCTAGAACATGTTTCATATTGGTTAAACATGTTTCTAGAACCTGTTTCATATAGCAAAAACCTGTTTCTATAACCTGTTTCATATTGATCAAACCTGTTTCTAGAAACTGTTTCCTATTGCTAAAACCTGTTTCGTGAACCTGTTTCATAGTGGTAAAAACCTGTTTCTAGAACCTGTTTCATATTGGTTAAACCTGTTTCTAGAACCTGTTTCATATTGATAAAAACCTGTATCTTGAATTCAGACATTTAAAATCTCTGTTTTTGACTGTCATAATGCCTCTCATCGCAGTAATCTTACCAGCGCAAACGATGGTAAATTAAGACTGAAAATAGTATCTAGTTATATTAAGGAGTGAAATAAGTATAGCCAGTTATAATTGTAATGGCTTAGCAGATAATAAGAAAAGACAAGTCTTTACTTGCCTAAAAGAAAACAAATATAACATATATTGTTTACAGGAAACTGACAGGAATGAGGCAGTAAAATAATGTTCTGTCATGGACAAAGGAACTGAAAAGGGGGAATTAACAGCTATTCAGTTGATACTGATTAACCTGTCCTCCCGGGTGGCGCAGTGGTCTAGGGCACTGCATCGCAGTGCTAGCTGCGCCATCGGAGTCTCTGGGTTCGCGCCCAGGCTGGGCTGGGTTTGCGCCCAGGCTCTGTCGCAGCTGGCCGCAACCGGGAGGTCCGTGGGGTGACGCACAATTGGCATAGCGTCGTCCGGGTTAGGGAGGGTTTGGCCGGTAGGGATATCCTTGTCTCAGTATGTAAAATGTAAAAAAATGTAATAAAATGTATGCACTCTACTGTAAGTTGCTCTGGATAAGAGCGTCTGCTAAATGACTAAAATGTAAATGAAAACAAAGTTTCAATCCAAATGTGCAAATGGTCAGGAATGATCTGCAAGGAAGGTGGACCCTTTTCAATATGAAAGGGGATGAAAAAGAGATTTGGCTCATTAATCCATATGGTCCAAATCAGGATGATCCACACTTCTTCTAAAACATTTATACCAATCTATTGAACTGACAGGCAACAAATGATCAAATCATTATGGTTGGGGACTTTAACACAGTATGAAGTATCTCAACAGGACCGTAAAGGAAATCACTCTACAAACTATCATCATCGTGCCCCTAAGGAGATCACAAATTATATGGACACATTAGAAATAGTGGATATTTGTATTCAATGTCTACTGGAGGACAATTTGTTCTTAATAACTAAGACAAAATAACATATAACTGAATTTTTCCTGTACAATATAGGTTCCCCTTATTGTTTGGGATACCTTGTAAATGTACCTTCAGAGGTCATTCAGTTCAATATTCATCAGTAAAGAAAAAGCAGTTTCTGTCTAAAGAGACCAGACTAACAAGGGAAATCCATTAACTAATGGTGCAGGTAGATAGCAATGAAAACGATACTACAGAGATACAAAATAAGTTACAGGAAAAAATAAAAGAACTGGGGGAAATTATTCAAGAACTATCTAATGTAATCTATTACAAAAATAAAGTAAACTGGATGGAATATGGAGAAAAATGCAACCAAAATCTTCCTGAATCTTCAACACAGGAACAAAAAAAACAAAAAGAATTTACAGAAACTCGTAACTGAAGGAGTCATCCATGAATCGCCGAATGATACTTTAAAAAAGGAGGAAGCTAAATGTTTTAAACAGATGTTTTCTTTTCCGTCTCATCCTCGCCCTCTGAATGACGATTACTGTGAGGAATTCTTTCAAAAAAAGGAATTCCTCACAGTAATTCCTCAGGGCAAAGATCCTCAGGGCAAAGGTCAAATGACAGAGGAAGAACTTTTTGAATCCTTTCAGTAGAGGTATTTCCAGACTTTTTTTATATTATATACTCAAAGGTCCAGTATTAGCTTGTTTTATCTACTCCTATGGAAATGGTAGTCTGTCAAGCACTCAGCAAGAAGATGTCACTATCACTAAAACAACACCCAGATGGCAAAAAAATGAAGATCCATTCCTTATAAAAAATATATATTAAAAAACTGGAGGCCTCTTACACTTCAATGTTGTGATGCAAAAATACTAGCGAAATGCATAGCACTCAGAATATAAAAAAGGTTTTAGTAGGTATTGTTCATCCTCATCAGACAGGTTTTTTTTACATGGCCGATACATTGGAGAAAATACCAGACAAGTACTGGAAACAGTAGGACAACATCAAATATTTAAGAAGCCAGGCTTGGTATTCAGAGTGGATTTAGAAGAAAAAACTCTTTGATAAAGTACAAATGGATTTCATATATAAATGCCTGAAATATTCAATGGTTAAAATGAATGTATAACATCCCTAGGTCTAGTGTGGTAAATAATGGCTACTTCTCAGAGAGTTTTGAACTGTCAAGAGGAGTAAAACAAGGGTGTCACCATATCTATTCGTTAATGCCATCGAAATGCCCATCGAAATGCCCACTAGCTATTAAAATCAGATCGAAAAACAACATTAGAGGTTAAGAAATCCAAGGCTTAAAGCCATGTATGACCGATGACACATTTTTCCTATTAAATCCACATGCTAGATCCCTGCAATGTCTCATTGAAAATCTTTTCTGGACTCTCTGGACTAAAACCTAATCATGATAAGTGTACAATACTACATATTGGATCTTTAAATGACACAATTTTTACCTGACCCTGAGGTTTACCTATAAAATGGGCTGACAGTGGAGTAGACATACTTGGTATTCACATCAGAAAATATATATACGTATGAGACTCTCCACAATGAATTTCAATAGAAAACTTGTAAAAAAAAATAGACAAGATCCTGCAACCATTGAGAGGTAAATACCTGTCTACTTATGGAAAAAAACTGCCCTGATTAACTCCTTAGTCATATCTCAGTTTACTCACTTACCTATGGCACTGCCTGCTCCTGATGGTTCAGGAGTCATATGGGATATGAAACATCAGTATGTATCTTTATCTGGGATGCTAAACCAGACACGATAAAGTGTGCCTGTCTATATAATGAATATAAACTGGGTGGGTTGAGATTATTAAATATAAAAGCACTAAACCTCTCTCTCTAAATGCTTCACGTAAACAAAAAAGTTACTTGAACCCCAAATGGTTCTCAAGCAGATTACTAAGAAAAACTCATGCCTTGTTTAACAATGGCCTTTTTTGCCTTGGTGCAAATTGTCATTTCTCATTTTCGATTAATTGAAAATGAAACTTTGTTCAAAGTATCTATTTTTTTCAAACAAGCATTGCGGACATGGCTACAATTTCAATTTCATTTCATCCCCCTGAAAAGATAGAACAAATATTATAACAAATATTACGGTTGAATTCAAATGTGACAGTTGATAAAATACCTGTATTTATGGGAAAATAGCTTTGTTGGGAGATTTGGAGAGACCTGATCAGTCAATTACTAATATAGTAATACTTTTAGTGAAAGTATTTACAGTTTCTTCAACTCGCAAACTGTGTGTTCTATTTGATTAGATAGATTGAGGGTTGGGATGTGGAACTGGAGATAAGCGGGAATGGAGTTGTTGGGCGGCGGGGGGGGGGAGGGTGGTTAAAGATAAAACTCAAAAATGAAGTACAAATAATCAATAAACACAACAAGTTTAAAAGACACTATAAAATAATGTTGTTACATCCAGCCTGTTTGACTGAGAAAGATGCTGATAGGTGATGTTATCCCTCAAACTAGGCTCTGTCTGACAGGTGATGTTATCCCTCAAACTAGGCTCTGTCTGACAGGTGATGTTATCCCTCAAACTAGTCTCTGTCTGACAGGTGATGTTATCCCTCTCCTCAAACTAGGCTCCGTCTGACAGGTGATGTTATCCCTCAAACTAGGCTCCGTCTGACAGGTGATGTTATCCCTCAAACTAGTCTCTGTCTGACAGGTGATGTTATTCCTCAATCTAGGCTCTGTCTGACAGGTGATGTTATCCCTCAAACTAGGCTCTGTCTGACAGGCAATGTTATTCCTCAAACTAGGCTTTGTCTGACAGGTGATGTTATTCCTCAAACTAGGCTCTGTCTGACAGGTGATGTTATCCCTCAAACAAGGCTCTGTCTGACAGGTGATGTTATCCCTCTCCTCAAACTAGTCTCTGTCTGACAGGTGATGTTATTCCTCAAACTAGTATCTGTCTGACAGGTGATGTTATTCCTCAAACTAGTCTCTGTCTGACAGGTGATGTTATCCCTCAAACTAGTCTCTGTCTGACAGGTGATGTTATCCCTCTCCTCAAACTAGGCTCTGTCTGACAGGTGATGTTATTCCTCAAACTAGTCTCTGTCTGACAGGTGATGTTATCCCTCTCCTCAAACTAGTCTCTGTCTGACAGGTGATGTTATTCCTCTCCTCAAACTAGTCTCTGTCTGACAGGTGATGTTAACCCTCTCCTCAAACTAGGCTCTGTCTGACAGGTGATGTTATCCCTCTCCTCAAACTAGTCTCTGTCTGACAGGTGATGTTATTCCTCTCCTCAAACTAGACTCTGTCTGACAGGTGATGTTATTCCTCAAACTAGTCTCTGTCTGACAGGTGATGTTATCCCTCTCCTCAAACTAGTCTCTGTCTGACAGGTGATGTTATCCCTCAAACTAGTCTCTGTCTGACAGGTGATGTTATCCCTCAAACTAGTCTCTGTCTGACAGGTGATGTTATCCCTCAAACTAGTCTCTGTCTGACAGGTGATGTTATCCCTCTCCTCAAACTAGGCTCTGTCTGACAGGTGATGTTATCCCTCTCCTCAAACTAGGCTCTGTCTGACAGGTGATGTTATTCCTCAAACTAGGCTCTGTCTGACAGGTGATGTTATCCCTCAAACTAGACTCTGTCTGACAGGTGATGTTATCCCTCAAACTTGTCTCTGTCTGACAGGTGATGTTATCCCTCAAACTAGACTCTGTCTGACAGGTGATGTTATCCCTCAAACTAGTCTCTGTCTGACAGGTGATGTTAACCCTCTCCTCAAACTAGTCTCTGTCTGACAGGTGATGTTATCCCTCTCCTCAAACTAGTCTCTGTCTGACAGGTGATGTTAACCCTCTCCTCAAACTAGGCTCTGTCTGACAGGTGATGTTAACCCTCTCCTCAAACTAGGCTCTGTCTGACAGGTGATGTTATTCCTCAAACTAGGCTCTGTCTGACAGGTGATGTTATTCCTCAAACTAGTCTCTGTCTGACAGGTGATGTTATTCCTCTCCTCAAACTAGTCTCTGTCTGACAGGTGATGTTATCCCTCTCCTCAAACTAGTCTCTGTCTGACAGGTGATGTTATCCCTCAAACTAGGCTCTGTCTGACAGGTGATGTTATCCCTCAAACTAGGCTCTGTCTGACAGGTGATGTTATTCCTCTCCTCAAACTAGTCTCTGTCTGACAGGTGATGTTATTCCTCTCCTCAAACTAGTCTCTGTCTGACAGGTGATGTTAACCCTCTCCTCAAACTAGGCTCTGTCTGACAGGTGATGTTATCCCTCTCCTCAAACTAGTCTCTGTCTGACAGGTGATGTTATTCCTCTCCTCAAACTAGGCTCTGTCTGACAGGTGATGTTATTCCTCTCCTCAAACTAGGCTCTGTCTGACAGGTGATGTTATTCCTCAAACTAGTCTCTGTCTGACAGGTGATGTTATCCCTCTCCTCAAACTAGGCTCTGTCTGACAGGTGATGTTATCCCTCAAACTAGTCTCTGTCTGACAGGTGATGTTAACCCTCAAACTAGTCTCTGTCTGACAGGTCATGTTATCCCTCAAACTAGGCTCTGTCTGACAGGTCATGTTATCCCTCTAACTAGTCTCTGTCTGACAGGTCATGTTATCCCTCAAACTAGGCTCTGTCTGACAGGTGATGTTATCCCTCAAACTAGTCTCTGTCTGACAGGTGATGTTATCCCTCTCCTCAAACTAGGCTCTGTCTGACAGGTGATATTATTCCTCTCCTCAAACTAGTCTCTGTCTGACAGGTGATGTTATCCCTCTCCTCAAACTAGGCTCTGTCTGACAGGTGATGTTATTCCTCAAACTAGTCTCTGTCTGACAGGTGATGTTATCCCTAAAACTAGGCTCTGTCTGACAGGTGATGTTATCCCCCTCCTCAAACTAGTCTCTGTCTGACAGGTGATGTTATTCCTCAAACTAGTCTCTGTCTGACAGGTGATGTTATTCCTCAAACTAGGCTCTGTCTGACAGGTGATGTTATCCCTCAAACTAGTCTCTGTCTGACAGGTGATGTTATTCCTCAAACTAGTCTCTGTCTGACAGGTGATGTTATTCCTCAAACTAGTCTCTGTCTGACAGGTGATGTTATTCCTCAAACTAGGATCTGTCTGACAGGTGATGTTATCCCTCAAACTAGTCTCTGTCTGACAGGTGATGTTATTCCTCAAACTAGTCTCTGTCTGACAGGTGATGTTATTCCTCAAACTAGGCTCTGTCTGACAGGTGATGTTATCCCTCAAACTAGGCTCTGTCTGACAGGTGATGTTATCCCTCAAACTAGTCTCTGTCTGACAGGTGATGTTATTCCTCAAACTAGTCTCAGTCTGACAGGTGATGTTATTCCTCAAACTAGACTCTGTCTGACAGGTGATGTTATTCCTCAAACTAGTCTCAGTCTGACAGGTGATGTTATCCCTCAAACTAGGCTCTGTCTGACAGGTGATGTTATTCCTCAAACTAGTCTCAGTCTGACAGGTGATGTTATCCCTCTCCTCAAACTAGTCTCTGTCTGACAGGTGATGTTATTCCTCAAACTAGTCTCTGTCTGACAGGTGATGTTATCGCTCTCCTCAAACTAGGCTCTGTCTGACAGGTTATGTTATCCCTGAAACTAGGCTCTGTTATTTTTTATTTTATTTTGTTTCACCTTTATTTAACCAGGTAGGACAGGTGAGAACATGTCCTAATTTGCAACTGCGACCCTGCCAGGATAAATGCAAAGCAGTGTGACAAAACAACAACACAGAGTCACACATGGAATAAACAAACGTACAGTCAATAACACAATAGAAAAATCTGTATACAGTGAGTGCAAATGTAGAAGAGTAGGGAGGTAGACAATTAATAGGCCATAGTGGTGAAGTAATTACAATTTGGCAATTAACACTGGAGTGATAGATATGCAGATGAGGTTGAGCAAGTTGTAACGGGTGACGCTCTCCTCATCCTCGGACGAGGTGAGGAGAGAGGGATCTGAAGACCAAAACGCAGGCTTTGGGAAATAAGCCATCTTTATTAACACAACGATAAAGATGGCAACACGAAACGAAACAAACACTTGCAAAACTACAAAATAACAAAACGACGTTGACGAGACCTGAACATAAACTTACATAACTAAACATAAACTTACGTACAGGTAACAGACGACATCGAAACGAAAACGAAACAAACAAACGCTACAGTCCTATGTGGTACGAACATAACATACGGACACAGGAGACAATCACCCACAAACAAACAGTGAGAATGCCCTACCTAAATATGACTCTTAATTAGAGGCAAACGCAAACCACCTGCCTCTAATCAAGAGCCATACCAGGCAAACCAAAACCAACATAGAAACAGATAACATAGAATGCCCACCCAACCTCACGTCCTGACCAACTAACACACAAAAACTAACATAAATAGGTCAGGAACGTGACAGTACCCCCCCCACAAGGTGCGAACTCCGGACGCACCAGCACAAAGTCTAGGGGAGGGTCTGGGTGGGCATCTAACCACGGTGGTGGTTCAGGCTCGGGGCGCGGTTCCCACCCCACCATAATCCATCCTAACTTCCTCCCTCCAAGAATGTCCACCCTCTTTTGACCCCCACAAAATTCCCTTAACAACATATCTAATAGGGACAACACCGGGACAGAGAGATAAATCAAGAAAGAGGGATAGATAAGAATATAGAGATAGATGAAGATAGAG
>NC_074674.1:43252922-43275422 GCF_029448725.1 Salvelinus fontinalis | reverse complement strand
TTTGCTCTGATAGTAGATGGTAACACTTTGCTCTGATAGTAGATGGTAACACTTTGCTCTGATAGTAGATGGTAACACTTTGCTCTGATAGTAGATGGTAACACTTTGCTCTGATAGTAGATGGTAACACTTTGCTCTGATAGTAGATGGTAACACTTTGCTCTGATAGTAGATGGTAACACTTTGTTATGATAGTAGATGGTAACACTTTGCTATGATAGTAGATGGTAACACTTTGCTATGATAGTAGATGGTAACACTTTGCTCTGATAGTAGATAGTAACACTTTGCTCTGATAGTAGATGGTAACACTTTGTTATGATAGTAGATGGTAACACTTTGCTCTGATAGTAGATGGTAACACTTTGCTATGATAGTAGATGGTAACACTTTGTTATGATAGTAGATGTTAACACTTTGCTCTGATAGTAGATGGTAACACTTTGCTATGATAGTAGATGGTAACACTTTGTTATGATAGTAGATGGTAACACTTTGCTATGATAGTAGATGGTAACACTTTGCTCTGATAGTAGATGGTAACACTTTGCTATGATAGTAGATGGTAACACTTTGCTCTGATAGCAGATGGTAACACTTTGCTCTGATAGTAGATGGTAACACTTTGCTCTGATAGTAGATGGTAACACTTTGCTATGATAGTAGATGGTAACACTTTGCTCTGATAGTAGATGGTAACACTTTGCTATGATAGTAGATGGTAACACTTTGCTCTGATAGTAGATGGTAACACTTTGCTCTGATAGTAGATGGTAACACTTTGCTCTGATAGTAGATGGTAACACTTTGCTATGATAGTAGCTGGTAACACTTTGTTATGATAGTAGATGGTAACACTTTGCTATGATAGTAGATGTTAACACTTTGCTATGATAGTAGATGGTAACACTTTGCTATGATAGTAGATGGTAACACTTTGCTATGATAGTAGATGGTAACACTTTGCTCTCGTAGTTCCCTACAGATGAGTAGTAGACTAGTACATCTGCTGGTCATTTGTTAATAGTTTGATCATGTCTGGGATTATCCAAATAAAGTCAGACAGACCGTAGTGTGGGCAGAAACAAGAGAGCAATACTTATCACCATCCCAACTTGCCAGTCAAACATTATCACCATGCCAACTAGGCAGATAAACATTATCCCCATGCCAACTGGCCAGACAAACATTATCACCATGCCAACTGGCCAGACAAACATTATCACCATGCCAACTAGCCTGCTAAACATTATCACCATGCCTACTAGCCAGACAAATATTATCACCATGCCTACTAGCCAGACAAACATTATCACCATGCCAACTAGCCTGCCAAACATTTTACTTTATGCACATAATTCATCACAAGGAAATGAATCCAAAACGTAGTGACAGCTCATTAGCAAGCAAATCAGGCATACACTTTAAACACAAATCATTCTGCCCAGTTGTTCTGAGTTCACACAAATACTGTCTCTGACAAAACAGAGAGATGATGAGATATTTATGTTATTTCAAATGGGAAACACACAGACACACACACACACAAATATACATGAAAAATACATACTCCACCCATGTCACCTAGTCTTTTACGGTTGGTCTGCTAGCTTTTGGTCTGTAGTATGGTTGATCAGTGAGGTTTAGTAACAGGGTTTTACTATAGCAGTGGGGTTTAGTAACAGGGTTTTACTATAGCAGTGGGGTTTAGTAACAGTGTGTGTACAAACAGGACCTTATTTCTATCAAAGGCCTGGACACACACACGGTGTCTCTCTCAGTGAGAGCTGAGATTATAAACTTGGACATAAAAGGTAAGATCTCTCTGATTGAGAACCAGGATAGTGATGAAAAACGCTGGGAGACGAGATCAAGTACAGGGAGTGAACATTTAATCAATAACGGACATGAACCGAAACAAGGACAGCGTCTGGACAAGGGAAACAAAACGACAATAATGCTGAGACTGGGATCAAACTGAGGAGCAGACAGATAGAGGGGAGGCAATCAACAAAGTGAAGGAGTCCAATGAAGCGCTGATGCGCGTAACGATGGTCACAGGTGTGCGTAATGATGAGCAACCTGGCGCCCTCGAGCGCCAAGGAGGGGGAGCAGGCGTGACAGGGATGATGAATTCTGACTTTAGAAGGTCTAGTTTCAACTGCCTTCCTTTCCTTTGATAGGTTAGAAGATGAAGTCCTACAGCGCTCCAGCCTGGCCTCAAATCCATATGAAACATATTATACGTTTTAGTGACCACCTCCCAGACGTAGGATATATACTAATGGCCTAGTTACTTTAGACAGAAACGAAAGTGGGGGGAGGTTGGTCGCGGAGGATGGGTGGGCGTAATCTAACCCTTCCCGTAACCCTTCTTCTAAATTCAACCGAATTGTTAGAACACATTAAGCAACCTGGTTTCAGAGAAATATGTATAACACTAGACTATCCAATTCGTTTGCTATTGTACGACCGGGTAAGATGTATCATACTATTAGTCCACTAATTTGTATCATATTGTATGACTGCTATTACATTCATAATGTAACCTAACCTAACGTAATATATCATACTAAATGGAGGAACAAATTTACGTACCAAATCTTACGAATTGCCCTGAGACCAGGTTGTGCACTCATATATGAGAAGGAAAAGTTATATGTAACTTAGACAGACTCTCTCTCAGACACACACACACACACACACACACACACACACACACACACACACACACACACACACACACACACACACACACACACACACACACACACACACACACACACACACACACACACATGCACATGCACACACACACACACACATGCACATGCACACCAGTACTACTATAATGCAGAGGGAACTCTGGGTAATTTATGCTTGGCCAAGTTGGCCACAGTGGATATTATCAGGGTCTGTTGGAACAGAGAAGCTGGAAAACAGATCTGGTACAGTATTACTATGACATGGGTTTTCTTATTAGGATACATGATGGAAGGAGTAAAAGAGAGAGGGGGGAGAGAGACAGAGAGAGGGGGGAGAGAGACAGAGAGAGGGGGGAGAGAGACAGAGAGAGGGGGGAGAGAGACAGAGAGAGGGGGGAGAGAGACAGAGAGAGGGGGAGAGAGACAGAGAGAGGGGGGAGAGAGACAGAGAGAGGGGGGAGAGAGACAGAGAGAGGGGGGAGAGAGACAGAGAGAGGGGGGAGAGAGACAGAGAGAGGGGGGAGAGAGACAGAGAGAGGGGGGAGAGAGACAGAGAGAGGGGGAGAGAGACAGAGAGAGGGGGAGAGAGACAGAGAGAGGGGGGAGAGAGACAGAGAGAGGGGGGAGAGAGACAGAGAGAGGGGGAGAGAGACAGAGAGAGGGGGAGAGAGACAGAGAGAGTGGGGAGAGAGACAGAGAGAGGGGGGAGAGAGACAGAGAGAGGGGGGGAGAGAGACAGAGAGAGGGGGAGAGAGACAGAGAGAGGGGGGAGAGAGACAGAGAGAGTGGGGAGAGAGACAGAGAGAGTGGGGAGAGAGACAGAGAGAGGGGGGAGAGAGACAGAGAGAGGGGGGAGAGAGACAGAGAGAGTGGGGAGAGAGACAGAGAGAGGGGGAGAGAGACAGAGAGAGGGGGGAGAGAGACAGAGAGAGGGGGGAGAGAGACAGAGAGAGGGGGAGAGAGACAGAGAGAGGGGGAGAGAGACAGAGAGAGTGGGGAGAGAGACAGAGAGAGGGGGGAGAGAGACAGAGAGAGGGGGGAGAGAGACAGAGAGAGGGGGGAGAGAGACAGATAGAGGGGGGGAGAGACAGAGAGAGTGGGGAGAGAGACAGAGAGAGACAGAGAGAGGGGGAGAGAGACAGAGAGAAAGAGAGAAATTAAGGAAGGAAGGAAGGAAGGAAGGAAGGAAGGAAGGAAGGAAGGAAGGAAGGAAGGAAGGAAGGAAGGAAGGAAGGAAGGAAGGACCAAAATGGATTAACTCAAACTGGGTTAAATCAAGTTTTATCTATTCATCTCCTTGCACCAAACCTTAGTTAAATTAAATCCTTCCTATAGTCTAAATTTAGCTTTCACTTTAAACCTTACATACATTTTAAGCCTGTTGCTCAATAAAAAAAGTAAAATAAACTTAGACTGGAGATTTAATTTAAATTGAATTGGGGCTTATGGTAAGAATGATGACGTTATGCAACATGCTGTAACGGGACTATTGTAGTGAAGTAGCATTAGCGTTAGTTTTATCATGCATTATAGTCATTGATGTTTACCAGTTATTTATGCTTACTAAATATTGGAGGGTCGAGTTGTCCATTGTCATCATAGGGGGTAAGGAAGGGGGCAAACTGCTGGGTAATCATCTCACATATCTTCTGGGAGAGAGATTCAATTCCCTTATGATGGAGGCCACCCTCCGGTCTGAAACAGCCCCCGTCTCTCCCCTGCAGCGTCCATTATGGCTTTCGCGCCTACGTTTTCCCAGCAGCCTTCATCTGATTTGTGTCTCTCTTCTCTTTAATGTGTCGATCCATTAAATCTGTCTTATAAACTGGCCTCAGGTGTCTTCCTTCTTTTTGACACTCATGTTGTATGTCTTTTTATTCTCCAGTAAGTTACTAAATTACTCCGTCAGCTCCGACAAAAGTTTTTTTTTTTTTCATAAAAGAAGAGAAATTTGAACATCTTGACGTGCCATGATCAGGTGGCTAGCGGACAAATAATAAATGGCTAAATGACGTAAAGTAATAACAAAAATAAGTTATGTTACGCTAGCTAGCTTGGTTTATAAACTAGCTAGCTATAGTAGCTAACGTTAGCTCACGAAGGAGTTGCAGAAGTGTTTGACTGTTATTCATTTTTATCATGGAACAGCAACTTTGTTGCCTCATTTGTCCAAATCAAGGTTATTTCAAATCAAGTTTATTTTATATAGCCCTTCGAACATCAGCTAATATCTATAAATAAATGTATTTTTTTTTTAAATAAAAAATCCTCATCAATCTACACACAATACTCCATAATGGGGGGGTATTGTGTGTATTTTGATGAGGGGGGGGGGGGGGATTTCATCCATTTTCAGAATAAGGCTGTAAAAAAAAGAACATGTGGAAAAAGTGAATGCACTGTAACATGTCAGTAATCATAGTTTACAACTGTTTAATCCTAGATTTATTTATCCAGATTCAAAATAAAGTGGTGCAACACATCTCTGATCTACAAAACCTCTAGATTAATTTAAACCATGTTGATAAACCCCCCCCAGTGTCTAAGAGCCAAGGATTTCTTTGAATCATCACCAATCAATCTTTCAGTCTATGAGTGGCTGGGGAGAATCTGTATCCAAGATGCTGGAACAGTGTGTGTGTGTGTGTGTGTGTGTGTGTGTGTGTGTGTGTGTGTGTGTGTGTGTGTGTGTGTGTGTGTGTGTGTGTGTGTGTGTGTGTGTGTGTGTGTGTGTGTGTGTGTGTGTGTGTGTGTGTGTGTGTGTGTGTGTGTGTGTGTGTGTGTGTGTGTGTAACAGTGCTTGCATATGTGTGTGCGCGTTTGTGTGTAACAGTGCTTGCATATGTGTGTGCGCGTTTGTGTGTATGCGTGTGTATGTGTGTGCGTCTGTGTGTACCTGCACCTGTGTGAACAAACCCTTCCAAACTGTCCAAGTTTCCCCACATTGAGGTCCTGTCATTCTGTTTGAAGGAGGTAAAAAACACTGTTGACTACAATTTACACCCCTCTGGAGAGACATTAACCACCATACACTGTCTCCAGCCACCTTAACATGCCCTACCTCAATTACATTCACCAACTGGAATAAGTCTGTCTTTGTCTCTGTCTGTCTCTCTCTCTCTCTCTCTCTCTCTCTTCCTCCCCTCTCTCCATCTCTCTCTCTCTCTCTCTCTCTCTCTCTCTCTCTCTTCCTCCCCTCTCTCCATCTCTCTCTCTCTTTCTCTCTCTCTCTCTCTCTCTCTCTCTATCTCTCGCTCTCTCTTCCTCCCCTCCCTCTCTCTCTCTCTCTCTCTCTCTCTCTCTCTCTCTCTCTCTCTCTCTCTCTCTCTCTCTCTCTCTCTCTCTCTCTCTCTCTCTTCCCCCCCTCTCTCCCTCCCTTCCTCTCTCTCTTTCTCTCTCCACCCCTCTCTCCCTCCCTCCCTCTCTCTTTCTCTCTCTGTCTCTCTCTCTCTCTCGCTCTTCCTCCCCTCTCTCCCCCCTCTCTCCCTCTCTTCATCCCCTCTCTCCATTTCTCTCTCTCTTTCTCTCTCTCTCTTCCTCCCCTCTCCCTCCCTCTGTCTCTCTCTCTTCCTCCCCTCTCTCTCTCCCTCTCTCTTCCTCCCCACTCTCCCTCCCTCCCTCTGTCTCTCTCTCTTCCTCCCCTCACTCCCTCCATCCATCCCTCCCTCCCTCTCTCTCCATCTCTCTCTTTTCCCCTCTCTCTCCCCCCCTCACTCCCTCCCTCCCTCTCTCTTTCTCTCTCTGTCTCTCTCTCTCTCTCTCGCTCTTCCTCCCCTCTCTCCCTCCCTCTCTCACCCTGCGAGAACAGGGTTGAGTGGTGGTTATGGCCAGGATGGAACTACCCTTCTTTAAACAAGATCACTAACAAGCATCCCTGAACTATCCAACATATCCTCTTCTGAAGCCCACAATTACCTGAAATGTGTCCCAAATGGTGCCCTATTCCCTACATAGTGCACTACTTTTAACCAGAGGTGCCCTATTCCCTACATAGTGCACTACTTTTAACCAGAGGTGCCCTATTCCCTACATAGTGAACTACTTTTAACCAGAGGTTCCCTATTCCCTACATAGTGCACTACTTTTAACCAGAAGCACCCTATTCCCTACATAGTGCACTACTTTTAACCAGAGGTGCACTATTCCCTACATAGTGAACTACTTTTAACCAGAGGTTCCCTATTCCCTACATAGTGCACTACTTTTAACCAGAGGCGCCCTATTCCCTACATAGTGCACTACTTTTAACCAGAGGTGCCCTATTCCCTACATAGTGCACTACTTTTGACCAGGGGTGGCCTATTGCCTACATAGTGCACTACTTTTAACCATAGGCGCCCTATTCCCTACATAGTGCACTACTTTTGACCAGGGCCCATAGAGAATAGTGTGTCATTTGGTACTCAGATGTTCCGATAACATGTTCTGATAACGTGGTCCGGTAACATGTTCTGATAACGTGGTCCGGTAACGTGGTCCGGTAACATGTTCTGATAACGTGGTCCGATAACATGTTCTGATAACGTGGTCCGGTAACATGTTCTGATAACGTGGTCCGGTAACATGTTCTGATAACGTGGTCCGGTAACATGTTCTGATAACGTGGTACGATAATATGTTCTGATAACGTGGTCCGATAACATGTTCTGATAACGTGGTCCGATAACATGTTCTGATAACGTGGTCCGATAACATGTTCTGATAACGTTGTCCGATAACATGTTCTGATAACGTTGTCCGATAACATGTTCTGATAACGTGGTCCGGTAACATGTTCTGATAACGTGGTCCGATAACATGTTCTGATAACGTGGTCCGGTAACATGTTCTGATAACGTGGTCCGGTAACATGTTCTGATAACGTGGTCCGATAACATGTTCTGATAACGTGGTCCGGTAACATGTTCTGATAACGTGGTCCGGTAACATGTTCTGATAACGTGGTCCGGTAACATGTTCTGATAACGTGGTCCGGTAACATGTTCTGATAACGTGGTCCGATAACATGTTCTGATAACGTGGTCCGGTAACATGTTCTGATAACGTGGTCCGATAACATGTTCTGATAACGTGGTCCGGTAACATGTTCTGATAACGTGGTCCGATAACATGTTCTAATAACAGGACAGTGGTTGTTGTGCAGAAGGTGAAGATAATGATCCACCTGGGACAGATGCATTTATATCTGATCTGTGCATACACACATACAGTATGCAATTAGACACACATGCATTCATACATACAACAGACACACATGCAATTACACACAAGAGCACGCACAAACGCACACACACACACACACGCGCAGAAAAACACACACACCCACAGACACACACACTCGCAGACACACAGACAAACACACACAAACACACACACACACACACACACACACACACACACACACACACACACACACACACACACACACACACACAGACAGACAAACACACATACACAAACGCAGACAAACCCACACACAGACAAACACACATACACACACGCAGACAAACACACACACAGACAAACACACACACAGACAAACACACACACACACACGCACACGCAGACAAACACATACACACACACACACACACGCAGACAAACACATACACACACATACACACACACGCAGACAAACACATACACACACACACACACACACACACACACACACACACACACGCAGACAAACACATACACACACACACACACACGCAGACAAACACACACACACACACACACACACACACACACACACACACACACACACACACACACACACACACACACACACACTGGCCCTATTGATAATAATAATGATGCATATACCTATAGAGTATTCTGACCCCGTGACTTTTTCCACATGTTGTTACGTTAAAGCCTTATTCTAAAATGGATTAAATAAATGTTCCTCATCAATTTACACACAATACACCATAACAACAAAGTGAAAACAGGTTTTTAGAAATTTTAGCAAATGTATTAAAACTTTAAAAAAGAAATACGTTATTGACATAAGTATGCAAAGCTGTCATTAAGGCAAAGTGTGGCTACTTTGAAGAATCTCAAAAATACAAATATATTTTGATTTGTTTAACACTTTTTTGGTTACTACATTATTCCATATGTGCTATTTCATAGTTCTGATGCCTTCACTATTAATCTACCATGTAAAAATAAAATAAAAACCTTTTATTTTAGTTTTGACTGGTACTGTACACCCGAAAGTCATCCTGAATATAAGAGCAGCCCCAAATCCTTCGTATTGTCTAATCTTCCGGTACCACTACGCAAGCAATTACCTATGAGTCCTAGTTTGCTGTAGAGAGATCACAGCATCTTCAAACAATGGAACACATTCTTTTCCACTGAGGGGAGAATAGCCTGAGCAACTTTCCCTCTGTGCCTGTGTGTGTATGTGTGTGTGTCAACCGACCTCTGTCAACTGACCTCTGTCAAGGAACAAAAAAGATTCTCAGCAGTGAAACTCAACACTAATTCCGAACACATTGAAAACCAACACAAACACCCTAACGCTGAACCCCAGGCTTTGGATAACTATAGTTCAACTATGAACACATTGACAACCAACACAAACAGACTAACTCTGAATACCAGACCTGGGATAACTATAGTTTTAACTGCTGTGTGTAAAGTAGAAAAAAAACAAATGTGGAGGTCACTGCAACTATTTAATACCGATCCCAAAAAAGGTATACTTTTTTAAAACTATTTCAATACCGATCTCAGAAAGCAACTACTTAAAAAAACTAAAAAAACGATTTGAATACCGATCTCAGGGAGTGTCTACTTTTCTGAAACGATTGGACTGTCTGCCTTCAGCCAATGACAGGGGTGTAACTGCATGTTGACGATAGAAATGCAATAAATAGTTCAAAAATCTCCTTTATTATTCTATCTGACAAATTATTTGATATATACAATACAGTTTTTTCTGAACATTCTAGAATTGTCCATTCTCCTGAACATCCATTGCCTCACAGGCTGACAACACCGCTTGCGTCGCGTGCGCGTCGCTTTGCAAAATAAATTTAGAAATCTATGTTATTCAATTTTTGCACTCACACTGCTCGTGCGCACCAACGAGCGTCTGCGTTGCCAAGGGCTAAAATAGAAGTCAGTTCTATTTCTGACGCAGATCGCGCTGCAAGTCCTGCCACTCCAATCTCCTCATTGGTTTATAGAAGCAGGTACCCACGTGCCATCTCATTGGTTATACCCACGTGGGTGACTGAAAGACGAACGAGGTCAGTGGCGGTAATGCACCTAATTTATGAAAGTTGCCAATTGCAATATAAAGTCAAGAGAAGAAAAAGCCTGGAAGGATGAGAGATGACTAGGAACGATTCGGGTTGACTGTTTTATGTGTGGATTAATTGGTGGAGTACAGGACCTTGTGCATTTCAGGTAAAATAACAACTCAATGTTTATATCCCAGGAGAAATTAGCTAGCAACAGCAAGCTAGTTTAACAGGACAAATTAGCTAGCAAGTGCAAGCTAGCTAGCTAAATTGCCCAAAATATTTAATGCTTTTTGACCTGTCCCCAAATTAATAAAGTTGGTTCAGAGTTTGTTTTGATATTTTAACCTGCGTGTCGTGATCGTGTTTGGTGTGGGAGGACAAAATAGATTTATGCACGATGGCGCACGCGCGCAGCCAGTTTGGGTTCCGTGTCAGGTGTACCTAATCAAGTCAAGCCAATTAACCAACGATATTTTGTAAAGATCAGTATAAATAAGATCTGATGCTGTCACGTTCCTGACCTGTTTTCCTTTGTTATGTATTTGTTTTAGTTTGGTCAGGGCGTGAGTTTTGGGTGGGCAGTCTATGTTTTCTATTTCTATGTGGGGTTTTGTGTTCGGCCTGGTATGATTCTCAATTAGAGACAGGTGTGTATCGTTTGTCTCTGATTGAGAGTCATACTAAGGCAGCCAGGGTTTCACTGGTGTTTTGTGGGTGTTTGTTTCCTGTGTTAGCGTTTGGGCCACACAGGACTGTTGCAGGTTAGTCACGTGTGTTGTTTTGTTAATTTGTAGTGTTTGTTGGTTTGCCATTAAAATCATGAATACCTCCTACTCCGCATCTTGGTCCGATCCATGCTCCTCCTCGTCTGAGGAGGAGAACGACATTGACAGCCGTTACAGATGCTCAACTACAGTATGACTTTTAACATGCCACTGAAATGATTGAAAGCTACAATCGTTTTTATGTACCTGAAAATACTGCAGAGAAATTCAAAGCCTTTTGCAAACATTGATAACAGCAATTTGGATGCTTAGTAAAAACAACTTTTAAGTAGTGTTGTGTTGTCTCTGTTTTCGTGATGCGTGTTTTGTCCTATATTTACATTTTATCTATTTTTAATCCCATCCATCGTCCCCGCAGGAGTCCTTTTGCCTTTTGGTAGGCTGACATTGTAAATAAGAATTTGTTGTTAACTGACTTGCCTAGTTAAATAAAGATTAAATAAATAAATGTAAAAAATATTCATCCTCCCTCCTTTCCCCTGTAACTTTTCCCCGTTGCTGTAAATGAAAATCTGTTCTCCATCAATTTACCTGGTAAAATAAGGGGTAAATAAAAAATAAAAAATAAAAATATTGAAAACATAACTACATTTGCACAAAAAGCACATTGGCTCTCAAATACTTCATTGCAGTTGTTGGTCAGCTAGCTGAAACATTTTTTTGCCATAATTAGCATTGACATGAAATCAGCCAAAACACCTCAAAAAAATACATGTTTTTCTTTAGATGAAACGAGCTGAAACGAGCCACTTACGATTCCCCACATGGCAGTTCCTTGTCATTCTTGCTAGCAATCTGTCCGTCCAGAATCATAGCAACACGCTGACTTCTGCACCATGGAAGCACGCACATCGTTATCATGATGTTGTCAGCTAACCCATCTAAAAATCATAACATACATTTTTTTTGTGATTTGGGAAATAACATATAATTGGTTTTACTTGCATTAAGTGCCTAATTCAGTTCAACAAAGGCTTTCTATGGGAACATAAAGACAGATTGAATCTCTGACAGAGCCTGGAGGGCAATAGCATACAACACAGTGTCATCTGAATACAGGTGACCAAGAATGGATCCCTGTGGGACACCCTTTGTTATGTTCAGAAAACCTGATTTAACACCATCAGTAAATAAACACATGTGTTCTGTCCTTTAAATAATGTCCCAACCATCTACAACAGCCTGGTTCAGACCAATTGATGAAAGCCTCTGAATAAGTGATGTGTGATCCACAGTGTTGAAGGCTTTAGACAAGTCATAAAAAGGGCCACACAGTGTTTCTTCCTCTTATCCATACAAATTAATGAACATCATTTAAAAGTAAAGAAGTAGCAGAGATGGTGCTATGAAACCTTAGTGGTGTACGTGTAACGGCAGTCGTAATTCTCCTCCTCGGACGAGGAGAGGCGAGACAGATCGGACCAATACGCAGAGTGGCTAGTTTCCATAGTGATTTAATAATTAACAAAAACAATATGAGCTACAAAATAACTACCGAAACAGTCCTGTGTGGCCCAAACACTGACACAAGAACAAACACCCACAAAACACACGTGAAACCCCAGCGGCCTTAGCATGATTCTCAATCAGGGACAACGATTGACAGCTGCCTCTGATTGAGAATCATACCAGGCCGAACACAAAACCCCAACATAGAAAATCACACATAGACAGCCCACCCCAACTCACGCCCTGACCAACTAAATAAATACAAGACAAAGGAAAAACAGGTCAGGAACGTGACATTTCAACAACAACAGCAAAACATTAATAAAACATGTTGCAGGTAAAAATGATCTAAACTGAGTAAATCTGTATTTAGACTAATTCAACCTTCACATAATAAAATCCACACCCACAAACACAAACATATATCACCCCACTGGTTAGCCAAACTAGAATATGGTGGCATGCACTAGATTTACGGTAAACATTAAAAATAAAACATCAAGCCAGTCTGGTTCTTCTCTGATGTTTGACTCTGGCGGCACTTTCCTCTGACTACGTTACAACTTCAACTAGCTTGGCTTTGATGGCTTCCACAGTGGAGATTGTTGGATTAAAGCTGATCGGTACTGCAGCCAGGGAGAATGTTTTAAACGCTAGGTTCAAACACACACACACACACACACACACACACACACACACACACACACACACACACACACACACACACACACACACACACACACGCACACACACACACACGCACACACACACATACACACACACTCAGGAAAGAGCCAGAGAGAACAGGATGGATCTAGTTAAGTCAACCAGCCCAGATCGAAAAACAACACATTTTATGCTTTATGCTTTTCGCTTCAAAGCATAGGATATTTATGCTTTTATTGTTTGTTGCTTTTCCCAAGCTTAAAGGTTAAGGTATTTAGAGATTATTTACTTCTGGGTTAGGTTACTTTGAGACCTAACTGAACCATAACCTTAACCTTTAAAACCATTCACATTTTAAAATGAAAGAAATGTTTAGACAACCATTGATAATTAGTAAGGTGGCAGGTCGCCTAGTGTTTAGAGCGTTGGGCCAGTAAGCTAAAAGTTGCTGGTTTGAATACCCGAGCAGACAAGTTGAAAAATCTGTTGATGTGCCCTGCAGGGGCACCGTACTACTATGGCTGACCCTGTAAAACAACACATTTCACTGCCACTATCTGGTGGATGTGACAATACAACTTCTTTATTTTATTTATAGCAAGTGAAAGTTGTGTTTTTAAAACTCACAGCGTGTGTTGAGTATTGGCCACTGAGCTACAATATAATCCAACAAATATACTGTAGCAGACTAGTTCTTCTAATTTACTTCGTCTCTGGAAGTAAATTAGCCATTCATTGTAGCCAAGCCTAAGCTCACCATACGCGATGCCAAGTGTCGGCTGGAGTGGTGTAATGCTCGCCTCTATTGGACTCTGGAGCAGTGGAAACACGTTCTCTGGAGTGATGAATCACGCTTCACCATCTGGCAGTCCGACAGACGAATCTGGGTTTGGCGGATGACAGGAGAACGCTACCTGCCCCAATGCATAGTGCTAACTGTAAAGATTGAGAAGAGATAGAGGCAGAGAGAGACAGAGGAGAGAGAGAGAGAGAGAGAGAGAGAGAGAGAGAGAGAGAGAGAGAGAGAGAGAAGAGGAGAGATAGAGGCAGAGAGAGAGACAGAGAGAGAGAGAGAGGAGAGAGAGAGAGAGAGAGAGAGGGAGAGAGAGAGAGACAGAGGAGAGAGAGAGACACACATACAGAGAGGAGAGGAGAGATAGAGGCAAAGAGAGAGAGAGAGAGAGAGAGAGAGAGAGAGAGAGAGAGAGAGAGAGAGAGAGAGAGAGAGAGAGAGAGAGAGAGAGACAGAGACAGAGACAGAGACAGAGAGAGAGAGAGAGAGAGAGAGAGAGAGAGAGAGAGAGAGAGAGAGAGAGAGAGAGAGAAAGAAAGAGATATGCTAGGCCCCTTAATTCAGTGAAAATAAATCTTAACGCTACAGCATACAATGACATTCTAGACGCTTCCAATTTAGTGGCAACAGTTTGGGGAAGGTCCTTTACTGTTTCAGCATGGCAATGCAACCATGCACAAAGGTGAGGTCCATACAGAAATGGTTTGTCCAGATCTGTGTGGAAGAACTTGACTGGCCTGCACAGAGCACTGACCTCAACCCCATCGAACACCTTTGGGATGAATTTGAACGCCAACTGCGAGCCTGGACTAATCGCCAAACATCAGTGCCCAACCTCACTAATGCTCTTGTGGCTGAATAGAAGCAAGTCCCTGCAGCAATGTTCCAACATCTAGTGGAAAGCCTTGACAGAAGAGTGGATGCTGTTATAGCAGCAATGGGGGGGACCAACTCCATTTTAATGCCCATGATTTTGGAATGTCATCTTCAACGAGCAGGTGTCCACATACTTTTGGTCATGTAGTGTATAATATTTGACTAAAACATAATCATGTATAAAATTCTTGTACAATAATATATATCAGGGTGCTAACTACATGTAACTGACAGAATAAAGGAAACACTTCGTATACAATAATACATATCAGGGTGCTAACTACATGTAACTGACAGAATAAAGGAAACACTTCGTATACAATAATGCATATCAGGGTGCTAACTACATGTAACTGACAGAATAAAGGAAACACTTCGTATACAATAATATATATCAGGGTGCTAACTACATGTAACTGACAGAATAAAGGAAACACTTCGTATACAATAATACATATCAGGGTGCTAACTACATGTAACTGACAGAATAAAGGAAACACTTGATTAAATGATACTAAGTATATTGAAAGCCGATGCTTCCACACAGGTGTGGTTCCTGAGTTAATTAAGCAATTAACATCCCATCATGCTTAGGATCATGTATAAAAATGCTGGGCAGGCCATTATTTTGACTACCATGGCTATGCCCCCATCGGATAACAATGCCCCCATCCACAGGGCACGAGTGGTCACTGAATGGTTTGATGAGCATGTAAACCATATGCCACGGCCGTCTCAGTCACCAGATCTCTACCTAATTGAGCACTTATGGGAGATTCTGGAGCGGCGCCTGAGACAGCGTTTTCCCCCTGCGTTTGATGGGTGCCAAATCCACTCGTCACATACAGTACATTTTGCTGGATTGATTGTTTTCATTTCACCCCTGTGACTCTTTAATACTCTAACTTGTGCCTGTCGCTTTTTCCCCGTTAACGCTATGACCTGTCAAACATACCCCGGTAATGGCTGAAATGGGCTCGACGGGAATAAATTGTATTTCTGTTGCATCTATCAGAACACTAAAGCGTCGTTGATGATTTAATACATCATCTCAACACTTACATCACAAGAAAGAGACAAGATCACTGCAGCTGTAAATAGCCCATCCAATCTCCCTACCTCATCCCCATATTGTTTTTATTTACTTTTTGCTCTTTTGCACACTAGTATTTCTACTTGCTCATCTATCACTCCAGTGTTAATCTGCTAAATTGTAAATATGTTCGCCTCTATGGTCTGTTTATTGTCTTACCTCCTCACACCATTTGCACACACTGTATATAGACTTTTTCTATTGTGTTATTGACAGTACGCTTGTTTATTTCATGTGTAACTCTGTGTTGTTGTTTGTGTCACACTACTTTGCTTTATCTTGGCCAGGTCGCAGGTATAAATGAGAACTTGTTTTCAACTGGCCTACCTGGTTAAATAAAGGTGACATTTAAAAAATAAAATAATGTTTTTATAGGTGTTCAGTTTTTGTGGAATTATTAGTTGTTGTTTTTTACAATTTAATAAGGTTTAAATGTTTACTAATTATAAGCACAAAAAAAAGCTAACTTCTGAAAATGAAAAACCAGGATAAGGAGGATATTATGTCTGATCTCACAAACAATGTGAAGTATCTGTAGATAGCTGTGATCTAGGGCCAAGCTGCTGATATTTATCATTTAACAAGGCAAGTCAGTTAATTAAGAACAAATTCTTATTTACAATGACAGCTTAGGAACAGTGGGTTAACTTCCTTGTTCAGGGATAGAATGACAGATTTTCACCTTGTCAGCTAGGGGATTTCATCTTGCAACCTTTCGGTTACTAGTCCAAAAGCTCTAACCACTAGGCTACCTGCCGCCCCACTTGACACACTTGCTGAATTATGCAACAGAATGTGACCACGGTAATGAATGAGGGAGTTTAGACAGCGTAGGTCAGTGCAGGTAGGCCTAGACAGAGCAAGGCTTTGGGTGGTTGCTGCATTGTTCCGTCGCTTGTTTGTATGTTAATATATTCATATATGCAAATACACCCCATGTATTTATGTAAATGTAGCACATATCATTTTATTTTATTTATTTTAACACGAGATATATATTTTTTAACTGATCGCCATTTCAAAATGTATGTATGAGTACATTCTAAGAAAAGTAAAGTGACATTTTACAATAAAGTAAACACCTGAATTCCCACAAAAATCCCTGAAATCTATTAATTATTTGTCAGTGCCAGTAAAATGTTTTATGTGCTATAATTTTGTTAATGTCTGACAGATTAAAAAAAAAGTTTAAAAGTTGGGAATATCTTCATCCATTTTCAAACTGTCGCGTTAATTCGAATTGTTTTTAAAACATTCTAACAATGTTAATGACTGTTGCTACTTATATAATCTATGCCAAGGTGGCGGTTCGCCCAACGCCATGCCAAGGTGGCGGTTCGCCCAACGCCATGCCAAGGTGGCGGTTCGCCCAACGCCATGCCAAGGTGGCGGTTCGCCCAACGCCATGTTAAGGTGGCGGCTCGCCCAACGCCATGCCAAGGTGGCGGTTCGCCCAACGCCATGCCAAGGTGGCGGTTCGCCCAACGCCATGTTAAGGTGGCGGCTCGCCCAACGCCATGCCAAGGTGGCGGTTCGCCCAACGCCATGCCAAAGGTGGCGGTTCGCCCAACGCCATGTTAAGGTGGCGGCTCGCCCAACGCCATGCCAAGGTGGCGGTTCGCCCAACGCCATGCCAAGGTGGCGGTTCGCCCAACGCCCTGCCAAGGTGGCGGCTCGCCCAACGCCATGTTAAGGTGGCGGCTCGCCCAACGCCATGTTAAGGTGGCGGCTCGCCCAACGCCATGTTAAGGTGGCGGCTCGCCCAACGCCATGCCAAGGTGGCGGTTCGCCCAACGCCATGTTAAGGTGGCGGCTCGCCCAACGCCATGTTAAGGTGGCGGCTCGCCCAACGCCATGTTAAGGTGGCGGCTCGCCCAACGCCATGTTAAGGTGGCGGCTCGCCCAACGCCATGCCAAGGTGGCGGTTCGCCCAACGCCATGTTAAGGTGGCGGCTCGCCCAACGCCATGTTAAGGTGGCGGCTCGCCCAACGCCATGTTAAGGTGGCGGCTCGCCCAACGCCATGTTAAGACACTTTATGTTAGTGTTTCCTTTATTTTACCAGCCTATATGTCTTTATTATGCGTGAGAATACTTTGGAAAAGATTTCCAAAAAAATAAAATCACTTGAAGTTGATTTGTTGGTGTTTTAACAGTGTTTTATGTCCGTCCCCCCTGGTCGACAGTTGGGGAGCTCTGCTTTATACGGTATTGCCAATAGATCATCGTACTAAATCATCAGATATGTAGTTTAGTGGAAAGACATGAGAGCCTAATGGTCAGGTAGGATGATTTACAGTTCACACACACACACACACACACACACACACACACACACACACACACATACACACACACACACACACACAAACATACACACACACACACACACACACACACACACACACACACACACACACACACACACACACACACACAGACAGGCAGACAGACACTGTTATATTCAGGGTCTGACTAGAGGGGTCCAGCTGTTATATTCAGGGTCTGTCTAGAGGGGTCCAGCTGTTATATTCAGGGTCTGTCTAGAGGGGTCCAGCTGTTATATTCAGGGTCTGTCTAGAGGGGTCCAGCTGTTATATTCAGGGTCTGTCTAGAGGGGTCCAGCTGTTATATTCAGGGTCTGTCTAGAGGGGTCCAGCTGTTATATTCAGGGTCTGACTAGAGGGGTCCAGCTGTTATATTCAGGGTCTGTCTAGAGGGGTCCAGCTGTTATATTCAGGGTCTGTCTAGAGGGGTCCAGCTGTTATATTCAGGGTCTGTCTAGAGGGGTCCAGCTGTTATATTCAGGGTCTGCCTAGAGGGGTCCAGCTGTTCTATTCAGGGTCTGTCTAGAGGGGTCCAGCTGTTATATTCAGGGTCTGTCTAGGAGGGGTCCAGCTGTTATATTCAGGGTCTGTCTAGAGGGGTCCAGCTGTTATATTCAGGGTCTGTCTAGAGGGGTCCAGCTGTTATATTCAGGGTCTGTCTAGAGGGGTCCAGCTGTTATATTCAGGGTCTGGGTCCAGCTGTTATATTCAGGGTCTGTCTAGAGGGGTCCAGCTGTTATATTCAGGGTCTGTCTAGAGGGGTCCAGCTGTTATATTCAGGGTCTGTCTAGAGGGGTACAGCTGTTATATTCAGGGTCTGTCTAGAGGGGTCCAGCTGTTATATTCAGGGTCTGTCTAGAGGGGTCCAGCTGTTATATTCAGGGTCTGTCTAGAGGGGTCCATCTGTTAGTCAGTAAGACCAGCCGATGTGAGTAAGACCTTTTAACAGGTCAACATTCAGACAGCACTTGTACTCAGCGTGCGCTGACCAACCGGCAAGTGTCTTCACTGACATTTTCAACCTCTCCCTGACTGTAATACCAACATGTTTCAAGCAGACCACCATAGTCCCTGTGCCCAAGAACACTAAGGTAACCTTCCTAAATTACTACCGACCCGTAGCTCTCACGTCTGTAGCCATGAAGTGCATTGAAAGGCTGGTCATGGCTCACATCAACACCATTATCCCAGAAACCCTAGACCCACTCCAATTCGCATACCACCCTAACAGATCCACAGATGACGCAATCTCTATTGCACTCCACACTGTCCTTTCCCACCCGGACAAAAGGAACACTTATATGAGAATGCTATTCATAGACTCCAGCTCAGCGTTCAACACCATAGTGCCCTCAAAGCTCATCACTAAGCTACGGACCCTGGGACTACCCCCCCCCCCCCCCCCCTCCCCCCCCCCCTCTCCTCCTCTGCAACTGGATCCTGAACTTCCTGACGGGTCGCCCCCTGGTGGTGAGGGTAGGTAACAACACATCCGCCACGCTGATCCTCAACACAGGTGCCCCTCAGGGGTGCGTGCTCATTCCCCTCCTGTACTCCCTGTTCACTCATGACTGCACGGCCAGGGGCGCGACTCCAACACCATCATTAAATTTGCCGATGACACAACAGTGGTAGGCCTGATCACCAACAACTACGAGACAGCCTATAGGGAGGAGGTCAAAGACCTGACCGTGTGGTGCCAGAATAACAACCTCTCCCTCAACGTGATCAAGACAAAGGAGATGATTGTGGACTGCAGGAAAAGGAGGACAGAGCACGCCCCCATTCTCATCGACGGGGCTGTAGTGGAGCAGGTTGAGAGCTTCAAGTTCCTTGGTGTCCACATCAACAACAACACTAGAATGGTCCAAACACACCAAGACAGTTGTGAAGAGGGCACAACAAAGCGATTAAAACGATTAACGATTAAAACCTATTCCCCCTCAGGAGACTGAAAAGATTTGGCATGGGTCCTCAGATCCTCAAAAAGTTCTACAGCTGCACCATCGAGAGCATCCTGACTGGTTGCATCACTGCCTGGTATGGCAACTGCTTGGGCCTCCGACTGCAAGGTACTACAGAGGGTAGTGCGAACGGCCCAGTATATCACTGGGGCCAAGCTTCCTGCCACCCAGGACCTCTATACCAAGTAGTGTCAGAGGAAGACCCTAAGAATTGTCAAAGACTCCAGCCACCCGAGGGCTACCCAGACCCCTCCTTTCCGCTGCTATTCTCTGTGATTATCTATACATGGTCACTTTAATGACTCTACCTACATGTACATATTACCTCAATTACCTCGACTAACCTGTGCCCCCGCACATTGACTCTGTACCGGTATCCCCCTGTGTACATCGCCTCGCTACTGTTACTTTACTGCTGCTGTTTAATTATTAGTTACTTTATTTTCTGTTTAACTCTTGTTTTTTACTTAATACTTATTTTTCTTAAAACGTCTTTAAAGCATTGCATTTCACTTGACACAGCAGGAGGTTAATAATTTCATTTTATTTGACCAGTAATTTGTTGTCAAACATCTTAAACTACTGAGGCACCAAGCTGTGATCTTTTCTTTCAGTGATTCAAAGCACTTTGGCTGGCCAGGACAGTTCCAATCCAAGTTGAGATCATTTTGGGAGTCCAACAAATATTTATTGCTGTGGAGATAAAAAAAAAAAATGATATCATTCTTACAGAACTGTTAAAAGTAGATATCCTACAGCAACAAGGCGAGAGAGAGAGAGAGAGAGAGAGAGAGAGAGAGAGAGAGAGAGAGAGAGAGAGAGAGAGAGAGAGAGAGAGAGAGAGAGAGAGAGAGAGAGAGAGAGAGAGAGAGAGAGAGAGAGAGAGAGAGAGAGAGAGAGAGAGAGAGAGAGAGAGAGAGAGAGAGAGAGAGAGAGAGAGAGAGAGAGAGACTAGGCCACTTAATTCTAGTGAAGGGAAATCTTAACTCCAGAGCATGCAATGACATTCTAGAAGCATCTGTGCTTCCAACTTTGTGGCAACAGTTGGGTGAAGGCCCTTTCCTGTTTCTGCATGACAATGCCCCCCATGCACAAAGCGAGGTCCATAAAGAAATGGTTTGTCGAGATCGGCGTGGTAGAACTTGACTGGCCTGCACAGAGAGAGGGAGAACGAGAGGGAGAGAGAAGGAGAGCGAAAGCGAGAGAGGGAGGGAAAGAGGGAGAGAGGAGGGAGGTCAGAAGAGTGCCTACTGGGCTAGCACCAGGGCATTGGGCATGTCATATCAGGATATACCATAATAGAAGTACTTACTGTGGGTCAAAACAATGGACTGGAATCTTTGTCTGATCTAATGGAAACCAACCAGCTATTAAAAGGACACGTCATTCTAACAGCAATGTCCATAGCAACCAAACTCGTTGGAGGCAAACACAACTGAAGACTAAAGTTCTTTATTTTTTACTGTAGAAATATTTTTTGGGGGGGAGCTTATGGCACCTGGTATTCCCAGGCGGTTATCCTGTCCCAGTTCTAACCAGGCCCTAACAGGCGTGTTCAGGCATGTTCAGGCGTGTTCAGGGTGGTGTGGTCACAAGCGTATAATTAGGTCCCTTGGCTCATCTCTGTAACTCCTCAACGGGCTCAGGAGAGGTCGAAGGTCGAGGCATGTGTCCATCCGCCTGGCCTCCTAATTCTAATCACACTGCTCTCTCTCTCTCCCAGGATGTCAGCCACAACAATGTATCGGAGGAAACACCATTCAACTGACGACCGGAGTCAGCTTGCAGGCGCCCGGCCCTGTCACAAGGAGTCGCTGCTAGAGCACGATGAGCCGAGTAAAGACCCACCGGCCAAACCCTTCCCTACCACGGACGGCGCGATCGAACCCCAGGCTGTATTGGCTTTTGCGGTGCAGTGCTTTTGACCGCTGTGCCACCCAGGACCCCTAAAGTTTATTTTCATTTTTATCGGTAGAACTATTATCTATGTCAAGGTGATCTCAATGTGACGATGTAATGTTTTTTTTAATTGAGCATAGGAAAGTCACTGAGACCTGAGAGTCCTAACTGACACCCTATTCCCTTCATAGGGCCCTTTATTTGACTAGGGCCCATAGGACTCTGGTCAAAATGAGTCCGCTATATAGGGAATAGGGTGCCAATGTGGGAATGCAGCATGTTTTGTATTAACAGAACCAAGTAAAAGAAAAGAGAAGCCACGTCCCACCCGGTAATAACATTTGATTCAATTAACATAAATCGGATTCATTTATTCTGAATGACGATAAGATTCATCAACAGAGGAAAAATCCCATGGAACATTTTACTCGTCTCAAACCAGATGTGACGCGCACACAAACACACGGACACGCGCACATACTAGGGCCGGGACAATACCGGTATCGTAATATTATTTACATGCCAAAAAAATGAAAACACGTACAAACTATCCTCTTTGGTCCTTTAAAAACATGCTTGTATGTAAAATAGTGTGTGCTATAACTTGGAAAATGAATACATGTGACTCTGGGTTATGACATAATGATGTTTGGTTTCCAACATTAGGGCTGTTTTCCAA
>NC_074674.1:43205422-43250422 GCF_029448725.1 Salvelinus fontinalis | reverse complement strand
AGTTTGTGCCCGGATCTGAAACACATAGAGACATCTAGAGTCTCAACATTGATCAAGCGTAGTAGTTCAGACCTTTAAAATAACATTCATCAAAGTGGAGCCTCCAGCATAATGTCATATGACTCAGTTAAATTACTCAGACAGATGGACCGGGTGCTAGTGGACTATAGAGGTGGTAGTGGATTATAAAGGTGGACAGGGTGGTAGTGGACTATAGAGATGGACAGGGTGGTAGTGGACTATAGAGATGGACAGGGTGGTAGTGGACTATAGAGATGGTAGTGGACTATAGAGATGGACAGGGTGGTAGTGGACTATAGAGATGGACAGGGTGGTAGTGGACTATAGAGATGGACAGGGTGGTAGTGGACTATAGAGGTGGACAGGGTGGTAGTGGACTATAGAGGTGGACAGGGTGGTAGTGGACTATAGAGATGGACAGGGTGGTAGTGGACTATAGAGATGGACAGGGTGGTAGTGGACTATAGAGATGGACAGGGTGGTAGTGGACTATAGAGGTGGACAGGGTGGTAGTAGACTATAGAGATGGACAGGGTGGTAGTGGACTATAGAGGTGGACAGGGTGGTAGTGGACTATAGAGGTGGACAGGGTGGTAGTGGACTATAGAGATGGACAGGGTGGTAGTGAACTATAGAGGTGGACAGGGTGGTAGTGGACTATAGAGATGGAAAGGGTGATAGTGGACTATAGAGGTGGACAGGGTGGTAGTGGACTATATAGGTGGACAGGGTGGTAGTGGACTATAGAGATGGACAGGGTGGTAGTGGACTATAGAGATGGACATGGTGGTAGTGGACTATAGAGATGGACAGGGTGGTAGTGGACTATAGAGGTGGACAGGGTGGTAGTGGACTATAGAGATGGACAGGGTGGTAGTGGACTATAGAGATGGTAGTGGACTATAGAGATGGACAGGGTGGTAGTGGACTATAGAGGTGGACCGGGTGGTAGTGAACTATAGAGATGGACAGGGTGGTAGTGGACTATAGAGATGGACAGGGTGGTAGTGGACTATAGAGATGGACAGGGTGGTAGTGGACTATAGAGATGGACAGGGTGGTAGTGGACTATAGAGATGGACAGGGTGGTAGTGGACTATAGAGATGGACAGGGTGGTAGTGGACTATAGAGGTGGACAGGGTGGTAGTGGACTATAGAGGTGGACAGGTTGGTAGTGGACTATAGAGATGGACAGGGTGGTAGTGGACTATAGAGATGGACAGGGTGGTAGTGGACTATAGAGATGGACAGGGTGGTAGTGGACTATAGAGGTGGACAGGGTGGTAGTGGACTATAGAGATGGACAGGGTGGTAGTGGACTATAGAGATGGACAGGGTGGTAGTAGACTATAGAGGTGGACATGGTGGTAGTGGACTATAGAGATGGACAGGGTGGTAGTGGACTATAGAGATGGACAGGGTGGTAGTGGACTATAGAGATGGACAGGGTGGTAGTGGACTATAGAGATGGACAGGGTGGTAGTGGACTATAGAGGTGGACAGGGTGGTAGTAGACTATAGAGATGGACAGGGTGGTAGTGGACTATAGAGGTGGACAGGGTGGTAGTGGACTATAGAGGTGGACAGGGTGGTAGTGGACTATAGAGATGGACAGGGTGGTAGTGAACTATAGAGGTGGACAGGGTGGTAGTGGACTATAAAGATGGACAGGGTGATAGTGGACTATAGAGGTGGACAGGGTAGTAGTGGACTATATAGGTGGACAGGGTGGTAGTGGACTATAGAGATGGACAGGGTGGTAGTGGACTATAGAGATGGACATGGTGGTAGTGGACTATAGAGATGGACAGGGTGGTAGTGGACTATAGAGGTGGACAGGGTGGTAGTGGACTATAGAGATGGACAGGGTGGTAGTGGACTATAGAGATGGTAGTGGACTATAGAGATGGACAGGGTGGTAGTGGACAATAGAGGTGGACCGGGTGGTAGTGAACTATAGAGATGGACAGGGTGGTAGTGGACTATAGAGATGGACAGGGTGGTAGTGGACTATAGAGATGGACAGGGTGGTAGTGGACTATAGAGATGGACAGGGTGGTAGTGGACTATAGAGATGGACAGGGTGGTAGTGGACTATAGAGATGGACAGGGTGGTAGTGGACTATAGAGGTGGACAGGGTGGTAGTGGACTATAGAGGTGGACAGTTTGGTAGTGGACTATAGAGATGGACAGGGTGGTAGTGGACTATAGAGATGGACAGGGTGGTAGTGGACTATAGAGATGGACAGGGTGGTAGTGGACTATAGAGGTGGACAGGGTGGTAGTGGACTATAGAGATGGACAGGGTGGTAGTGGACTATAGAGATGGACAGGGTGGTAGTAGACTATAGAGGTGGACATGGTGGTAGTGGACTATAGAGATGGACAGGGTGGTAGTGGACTATAGAGATGGACAGGGTGGTAGTGGACTATAGAGATGGACAGGGTGGTAGTGGACTATAGAGATGGACAGGGTGGTAGTGGACTATAGAGATGGACAGGGTGGTAGTGGACTATAGAGATGGACAGGGTGGTAGTGGACTATAGAGATGGACAGGGTGGTAGTGGACTATAGAGATGGACAGGGTGGTAGTGGACTATAGAGGTGGACAAGGTGGTAGTGGACTATAGAGATGGACAGGGTGGTAGTGGACTATAGAGATGGACAGGGTGGTAGTGGACTATAGAGATGGACAGGGTGGTAGTGGACTATAAAGGTTGACAGGGTGGTAGTGGACTATAGAGGTGGACAGGGTGGTAGTGAACTATAGAGATGGACAGGGTGGTAGTGGACTCTAGAGATGGACAGGGTGGTAGTGGACTATAGAGATGGACAGGGTGATAGTGGACTATAGAGATGGGCAGGGTGGTAGTGGACTATAGAGATGGACAGGGTGGTAGTGGACTATAGAGGTGGACAGGGTGGTAGTGGACTATAGAGATGGACAGGGTGGTAGTGGACTATAGAGATGGACAGGGTGGTAGTGGACTATAGAGATGGACAGGGTGGTAGTGGACTATAGAGATGGACAGGGTGGTAGTGGACTATAGAGGTGGACAGGGTGGTAGTGGACTATAGAGATGGACAGGGTGGTAGTGGACTATAGAGGTGGACAGGGTGGTAGTGGACTATAGAGGTGGACAGGGTGGTAGTGGACTATAGAGATGGACAGGGTTGTAGTGGACTATAGAGATGGACAGGGTGGTAGTGGACTATAGAGATGGACATGGTGGTAGTGGACTATAGAGATGGACAGGGTGGTAGTGGACTATAGAGATGGACAGGGTGGTAGTGGACTATAGAGGTGGACAGGGTGGTAGTGGACTATAGAGATGGACAGGGTGGTAGTGGACTATAGAGATGGACAGGGTGGTAGTGGACTATAGAGATGGACATGGTGGTAGTGGACTATAGAGATGGACAGGGTGGTAGTGGACTATAGAGATGGACAGGGTGGTAGTGGACTATAGAGGTGGACAGGGTGGTAGTGGACTATAGAGATGGACAGGGTGGTAGTGGACTATAGAGATGGACAGGGTGGTAGTGGACTATAGAGATGGACAGGGTGGTAGTGGACTATAGAGATGGACAGGGTGGTAGTGGACTATAGAGATGGACAGGGTGGTAGTGGACTATAGAGATGGACAGGGTGGTAGTGGACTATAGAGATGGACAGGGTGGTAGTGGACTATAGAGATGGACAGGGTGGTAGTGGACTATAGAGATGGACAGGGTGGTAGTGGACTATAGAGATGGACAGGGTGGTAGTGGACTATAGAGATGGACAGGGTGGTAGTGGATTATAGAGATTGACAGGGTGGTAGTGGACTATATAGGTGGACAGGGTGGTAGTGGACTATAGAGATGGACAGGGTGGTAGTGGACTATAGAGATGGACAGGGTGGTAGTGGACTATAGAGATGGACAGGGTGGTAGTGGACTATAGAGGTGGACAGGGTGGTAGTGGACTATAGAGATGGACAGGGTGGTAGTGGACTATAGAGGTGGACAGGGTGGTAGTGAACTATAGAGATGGACAGGGTGGTAGTGGACTATAGAGATGGACAGGGTGGTAGTGGACTATAGAGATGGACAGGGTGGTAGTGGACTATAGAGATGGACAGGGTGGTAGTGGACTATAGAGGTGGACAGGGTGGTAGTGGACTATAGAGATGGACAGGGTGGTAGTGGACTATAGAGATGGACAGGGTGGTAGTGGACTATAGAGGTGGACAGGGTGGTAGTGGACTATAGAGGTGGACAGGGTGGTAGTGGACTATAGAGATGGACAGGGTGGTAGTGGACTATAGAGATGGACAGGGTGGTAGTGGACTATAGAGGTGGACAGGGTGGTAGTGGACTATAGAGATGGACAGGGTGGTAGTGGACTATAGAGATGGTAGTGGACTATAGAGATGGACAGGGTGGTAGTGGACTATAGAGGTGGACAGGGTGGTAGTGGACTATAGAGATGGACAGGGTGGTAGTGGACTATAGAGATGGACAGGGTGGTAGTGGACTATAGAGATGGACAGGGTGGTAGTGGACTATAGAGATGGTAGTGGACTATAGAGATGGACAGAGTGGTAGTGGACTATAGAGGTGGACAGGGTGGTAGCGGACTATAGAGATGGACAGGGTGGTAGTGGACTATAGAGATGGACAGGGTGGTAGTGGACTATAGAGATGGACAGAGTGGTAGTGGACTATAGAGGTGGACAGGGTGGTAGTGGACTATAGAGATGGACAGGGTGGTAGTGGACTATAGAGATGGACAGGGTGGTAGTAGACTATAGAGGTGGACATGGTGGTAGTGGACTATAGAGATGGACAGGGTGGTAGTGGACTATAGAGATGGACAGGGTGGTAGTGGACTATAGAGATGGACAGGGTGGTAGTGGACTATAGAGATGGACAGGGTGGTAGTGGACTATAGAGATGGACAGGGTGGTAGTGGACTATAGAGATGGACAGGGTGGTAGTGGACTATAGAGATGGACAGGGTGGTAGTGGACTATAGAGGTGGACAGGGTGGTAGTGGACTATAGAGGTGGACAGGGTGGTAGTGAACTATAGAGATGGACAGGGTGGTAGTGGACTATAGAGATGGACAGGGTGGTAGTGGACTATAGAGATGGACAGGGTGATAGTGGACTATAGAGATGGGCAGGGTGGTAGTGGACTATAGAGATGGACAGGGTGGTAGTGGACTATAGAGGTGGACAGGGTGGTAGTGGACTATAGAGATGGACAGGGTGGTAGTGGACTATAGAGATGGACAGGGTGGTAGTGGACTATAGAGATGGACAGGGTGGTAGTGGACTATAGAGATGGACAGGGTGGTAGTGGACTATAGAGGTGGACAGGGTGGTAGTGGACTATAGAGATGGACAGGGTGGTAGTGGACTATAGAGGTGGACAGGGTGGTAGTGGACTATAGAGGTGGACAGGGTGGTAGTGGACTATAGAGATGGACAGGGTGGTAGTGGACTATAGAGATGGACAGGGTGGTAGTGGACTATAGAGATGGACAGGGTGGTAGTGGACTATAGAGATGGACAGGGTGGTAGTGGACTATAGAGATGGACAGGGTGGTAGTGGACTATAGAGGTGGACAGGGTGGTAGTGGACTATAGAGATGGACAGGGTGGTAGTGGACTATAGAGATGGACAGGGTGGTAGTGGACTATAGAGATGGACAGGGTGGTAGTGGACTATAGAGATGGACAGGGTGGTAGTGGACTATAGAGATGGACAGGGTGGTAGTGGACTATAGAGATGGACAGGGTGGTAGTGGACTATAGAGATGGACAGGGTGGTAGTGGACTATAGAGATGGACAGGGTGGTAGTGGACTATAGAGATGGACAGGGTGGTAGTGGACTATAGAGATGGACAGGGTGGTAGTGGACTATAGAGATGGACAGGGTGGTAGTGGACTATAGAGATGGACAGGGTGGTAGTGGACTATAGAGGTGGACAGGGTGGTAGTGGACTATAGAGGTGGACAGGGTGGTAGTGGACTATAGAGATGGACAGGGTGGTAGTGGACTATAGAGATGGACAGGGTGGTAGTGGACTATAGAGATGGACAGGGTGGTAGTGGACTATAGAGATGGACAGGGTGGTAGTGGACTATAGAGGTGGACAGGGTGGTAGTGGACTATAGAGGTGGACAGGGTGGTAGTGGACTATAGAGATGGACAGGGTGGTAGTGGACTATAGAGATGGACAGGGTGGTAGTGGACTATAGAGATGGACAGGGTGGTAGTGGACTATAGAGATGGACAGGGTGGTAGTGGACTATAGAGGTGGACAGGGTGGTAGTGGACTATAGAGATGGACAGGGTGGTAGTGGACTATAGAGATGGTAGTGGACTATAGAGATGGACAGGGTGGTAGTGGACTATAGAGGTGGACAGGGTGGTAGTGGACTATAGAGATGGACAGGGTGGTAGTGGACTATAGAGATGGACAGGGTGGTAGTGGACTATAGAGATGGACAGGGTGGTAGTGGACTATAGAGATGGTAGTGGACTATAGAGATGGACAGGGTGGTAGTGGACTATAGAGATGGACAGGGTGGTAGTGGACTATAGAGGTGGACAGGGTGGTAGTGGACTATAGAGATGGACAGGGTGGTAGTGGACTATAGAGATGGACAGGGTGGTAGTAGACTATAGAGGTGGACATGGTGGTAGTGGACTATAGAGATGGACAGGGTGGTAGTGGACTATAGAGATGGACAGGGTGGTAGTGGACTATAGAGATGGACAGGGTGGTAGTGGACTATAGAGATGGACAGGGTGGTAGTGGACTATAGAGATGGACAGGGTGGTAGTGGACTATAGAGATGGACAGGGTGGTAGTGGACTATAGAGGTGGACAGGGTGGTAGTGGACTATAGAGATGGACAGGGTGGTAGTGGACTATAGAGGTGGACAGGGTGGTAGTGGACTATAGAGATGGACAGGGTGGTAGTGGACTATAGAGATGGACAGGGTGGTAGTGGACTATAGAGATGGACAGGGTGGTAGTGGACTATAGAGGTGGACAGGGTGGTAGTGGACTATAGAGATGGACAGGGTGGTAGTGGACTATAGAGATGGACAGGGTGGTAGTGGACTATAGAGATGGACAGGGTGGTAGTGGACTATAGAGATGGACAGGGTGGTAGTGGACTATAGAGATGGACAGGGTGGTAGTGGACTATAGAGATGGACAGGGTGGTAGTGGACTATAGAGATGGACAGGGTGGTAGTGGACTATAGAGATGGACAGGGTGGTAGTGGACTATAGAGATGGACAGGGTGGTAGTGGACTATAGAGATGGACAGGGTGGTAGTGGACTATAGAGGTGGACAGGGTGGTAGTGGACTATAGAGATGGACAGGGTGGTAGTGGACTATAGAGATGGACAGGGTGGTAGTGGACTATAGAGATGGACAGGGTGGTAGTGGACTATAGAGATGGACAGGGTGGTAGTGGACTATAGAGATGGACAGGGTGGTAGTGGACTATAGAGATGGACAGGGTGGTAGTGGACTATAGAGATGGACAGGGTGGTAGTGGACTATAGAGATGGACAGGGTGGTAGTGGACTATAGAGGTGGACAGGGTGGTAGTGGACTATAGAGATGGACAGGGTGGTAGTGGACTATAGAGATGGACAGGGTGGTAGTGGACTATAGAGATGGACAGGGTGGTAGTGGACTATAGAGATGGACAGGGTGGTAGTGGACTATAGAGGTGGACAGGGTGGTAGTGGACTATAGAGATGGACAGGGTGGTAGTGGACTATAGAGATGGTAGTGGACTATAGAGATGGACAGGATTTTAGTGGACTATAGAGGTAGACAGGGTGGTAGTGGACTATAGAGATGGACAGGGTGGTAGTGGACTATAGAGATGGACAGGGTTGTAGTGGACTATAGAGATGGACAGGGTGGTAGTGGACTATAGAGATGGTAGTGGACTATAGAGATGGACAGGGTGGTAGTGGACTATAGAGATGGACAGGGTGGTAGTGGACTATAGAGGTGGACAGGGTGGTAGTGGACTATAGAGATGGACAGGGTGGTAGTGGACTATAGAGATGGACAGGGTGGTAGTGGACTATAGAGGTGGACATGGTGGTAGTGGACTATAGAGATGGACAGGGTGGTAGTGGACTATAGAGATGGACAGGGTGGTAGTGGACTATAGAGATGGACAGGGTGGTAGTGGACTATAGAGATGGACAGGGTGGTAGTGGACTATAGAGATGGACAGGGTGGTAGTGGACTATAGAGATGGACAGGGTGGTAGTGGACTATAGAGATGGACAGGGTGGTAGTGGACTATAGAGATGGACAGGGTGGTAGTGGACTATAGAGATGGACAGGGTGGTAGTGGACTATAGAGATGGACAGGGTGGTAGTGGACTATAGAGATGGACAGGGTGGTAGTGGACTATAGAGGTGGACAGGGTGGTAGTGGACTATAGAGGTGGACAGGGTGGTAGTGGACTATAGAGATGGACAGGGTGGTAGTGGACTATAGAGATGGACAGGGTGGTAGTGGACTATAGAGATGGACAGGGTGGTAGTGGACTATAGAGATGGACAGGGTGGTAGTGGACTATAGAGATGGACAGGGTGGTAGTGGACTATAGAGGTGGACAGGGTGGTAGTGGACTATAGAGATGGACAGGGTGGTAGTGGACTATAGAGATGGACAGGGTGGTAGTGGACTATAGAGATGGACAGGGTGGTAGTGGACTATAGAGATGGACAGGGTGGTAGTGGACTATAGAGATGGACAGGGTGGTAGTGGACTATAGAGGTGGACAGGGTGGTAGTGGACTATAGAGATGGACAGGGTGGTAGTGGACTATAGAGGTGGACAGGGTGGTAGTGGACTATAGAGGTGGACAGGGTGGTAGTGGACTATAGAGATGGACAGGGTGGTAGTGGACTATAGAGATGGACAGGGTGGTAGTGGACTATAGAGATGGACAGGGTGGTAGTGGACTATAGAGATGGACAGGGTGGTAGTGGACTATAGAGATGGACAGGGTGGTAGTGGACTATAGAGATGGACAGGGTGGTAGTGGACTATAGAGGTGGACAGGGTGGTAGTGGACTATAGAGATGGACAGGGTGGTAGTGGACTATAGAGATGGACAGGGTGGTAGTGGACTATAGAGATGGACAGGGTGGTAGTGGACTATAGAGATGGACAGGGTGGTAGTGGACTATAGAGGTGGACAGGGTGGTAGTGGACTATAGAGGTGGACAGGGTGGTAGTGGACTATAGAGATGGACAGGGTGGTAGTGGACTATAGAGATGGACAGGGTGGTAGTGGACTATAGAGATGGACAGGGTGGTAGTGGACTATAGAGGTGGACAGGGTGGTAGTGGACTATAGAGATGGACAGGGTGGTAGTGGACTATAGAGATGGACAGGGTGGTAGTGGACTATAGAGATGGACAGGGTGGTAGTGGACTATAGAGGTGGACAGGGTGGTAGTGGACTATAGAGATGGACAGGGTGGTAGTGGACTATAGAGATGGACAGGGTGGTAGTGGACTATAGAGATGGACAGGGTGGTAGTGGACTATAGAGATGGACAGGGTGGTAGTGGACTATAGAGATGGACAGGGTGGTAGTGGACTATAGAGATGGACAGGGTGGTAGTGGACTATAGAGATGGACAGGGTGGTAGTGGACTATAGAGATGGACAGGGTGGTAGTGGACTATAGAGATGGACAGGGTGGTAGTGGACTATAGAGATGGACAGGGTGGTAGTGGACTATAGAGATGGACAGGGTGGTAGTGGACTATAGAGATGGACAGGGTGGTAGTGGACTATAGAGGTGGACAGGGTGGTAGTGGACTATAGAGATGGACAGGGTGGTAGTGGACTATAGAGATGGACAGGGTGGTAGTGGACTATAGAGATGGACAGGGTGGTAGTGGACTATAGAGATGGACAGGGTGGTAGTGGACTATAGAGATGGACAGGGTGGTAGTGGACTATAGAGATGGACAGGGTGGTAGTGGACTATAGAGATGGACAGGGTGGTAGTGGACTATAGAGATGGACAGGGTGGTAGTGGACTATAGAGGTGGACAGGGTGGTAGTGGACTATAGAGATGGACAGGGTGGTAGTGGACTATAGAGATGGACAGGGTGGTAGTGGACTATAGAGATGGACAGGGTGGTAGTGGACTATAGAGATGGTAGTGGACTATAGAGATGGACAGGGTGGTAGTGGACTATAGAGATGGACAGGGTGGTAGTGGACTATAGAGGTGGACAGGGTGGTAGTGGACTATAGAGATGGACAGGGTGGTAGTGGACTATAGAGATGGACAGGGTGGTAGTAGACTATAGAGGTGGACAGGGTGGTAGTGGACTATAGAGATGGACAGGGTGGTAGTGGACTATAGAGATGGACAGGGTGGTAGTGGACTATAGAGATGGACAGGGTGGTAGTGGACTATAGAGATGGACAGGGTGGTAGTGGACTATAGAGATGGACAGGGTGGTAGTGGACTATAGAGGTGGACAGGGTGGTAGTGGACTATAGAGGTGGACAGGGTGGTAGTGGACTATAGAGGTGGACAGGGTGGTAGTGGACTATAGAGATGGACAGGGTGGTAGTGGACTATAGAGATGGACAGGGTGGTAGTGGACTATAGAGGTGGACAGGGTGGTAGTGGACTATAGAGATGGACAGGGTGGTAGTGGACTATAGAGGTGGACAGGGTGGTAGTGGACTATAGAGATGGACAGGGTGGTAGTGGACTATAGAGGTGGACAGGGTGGTAGTGGACTATAGAGGTGGACAGGGTGGTAGTGGACTATAGAGATGGACAGGGTGGTAGTGGACTATAGAGATGGACAGGGTGGTAGTGGACTATAGAGGTGGACAGGGTGGTAGTGGACTATAGAGGTGGACAGGGTGGTAGTGGACTATAGAGATGGACAGGGTGGTAGTGGACTATAGAGGTGGACAGGGTGGTAGTGGACTATAGAGATGGACAGGGTGGTAGTGGACTATAGAGGTGGACAGGGTGGTAGTGGACTATAGAGGTGGACAGGGTGGTAGTGGACTATAGAGATGGACAGGGTGGTAGTGGACTATAGAGATGGACAGGGTGGTAGTGGACTATAGAGATGGACAGGGTGGTAGTGGACTATAGAGGTGGACAGGGTGGTAGTGGACTATAGAGGTGGACAGGGTGGTAGTGGACTATAGAGATGGACAGGGTGGTAGTGGACTATAGAGGTGGACAGGGTGGTAGTGGACTATAGAGGTGGACAGGGTGGTAGTGGACTATAGAGGTGGACAGGGTGGTAGTGGACTATAGAGGTGGACAGGGTGGTAGTGGACTATAGAGGTGGACAGGGTGGTAGTGGACTATAGAGGTGGACAGGGTGGTAGTGGACTATAGAGGTGGACAGGGTGGTAGTGGACTATAGAGATGGGCAGGGTGGTAGTGGACTATAGAGGTGGACAGGGTGGTAGTGGACTATAGAGGTGGACAGGGTGGTAGTGGACTATAGAGGTGGACAGGGTGGTAGTGGACTATAGAGGTGGACAGGGTGGTAGTGGACTATAGAGATGGACAGGGTGGTAGTGGACTATAGAGGTGGACAGGGTGGTAGTGGACTATAGAGGTGGACAGGGTGGTAGTGGACTATAGAGGTGGACAGGGTGGTAGTGGACTATAGAGGTGGACAGGGTGGTAGTGGACTATAGAGGTGGACATGGTGGTAGTGGACTATAGAGATGGACAGGGTGGTAGTGGACTATAGAGATGGACAGGGTGGTAGTGGACTATAGAGATGGACAGGGTGGTAGTGGACTATAGAGATGGACAGGGTGGTAGTGGACTATAGAGGTGGACAGGGTGGTAGTGGACTATAGAGGTGGACAGGGTGGTAGTGGACTATAGAGGTGGACAGGGTGGTAGTGGACTATAGAGATGGACAGGGTGGTAGTGGACTATAGAGATGGACAGGGTGGTAGTGGACTATAGAGATGGACAGGGTGGTAGTGGACTATAGAGGTGGACAGGGTGGTAGTGGACTATAGAGGTGGACAGGGTGGTAGTGGACTATAGAGATGGACAGGGTGGTAGTGGACTATAGAGGTGGACAGGGTGGTAGTGGACTATAGAGATGGACAGGGTGGTAGTGGACTATAGAGATGGACAGGGTGGTAGTGGACTATAGAGGTGGACAGGGTGGTAGTGGACTATAGAGATGGACAGGGTGGTAGTGGACTATAGAGATGGACAGGGTGGTAGTGGACTATAGAGATGGACAGGGTGGTAGTGGACTATATAGGTGGACAGGGTGGTAGTGGACTATAGAGGTGGACAGGGTGGTAGTGGACTATAGAGGTGGACAGGGTGGTAGTGGACTATAGAGATGGACAGGGTGGTAGTGGACTATAGAGGTGGACAGGGTGGTAGTGGACTATAGAGATGGACAGGGTGGTAGTGGACTATAGAGATGGACAGGGTGGTAGTGGACTATAGAGGTGGACAGGGTGGTAGTGGACTATAGAGGTGGACAGGGTGGTAGTGGACTATAGAGATGGACAGGGTGGTAGTGGACTATAGAGATGGACAGGGTGGTAGTGGACTATAGAGATGGACAGGGTGGTAGTGGACTATAGAGGTGGACAGGGTGGTAGTGGACTATAGAGATGGACAGGGTGGTAGTGGACTATAGAGATGGACAGGGTGGTAGTGGACTATAGAGGTGGACAGGGTGGTAGTGGACTATAGAGATGGACAGGGTGGTAGTGGACTATAGAGATGGACAGGGTGGTAGTGGACTATAGAGATGGACAGGGTGGTAGTGGACTATAGAGGTGGACAGGGTGGTAGTGGACTATAGAGGTGGACAGGGTGGTAGTGGACTATAGAGATGGACAGGGTGGTAGTGGACTATAGAGGTGGACAGGGTGGTAGTGGACTATAGAGATGGACAGGGTGGTAGTGGACTATAGAGGTGGACAGGGTGGTAGTGGACTATAGAGATGGACAGGGTGGTAGTGGACTATAGAGGTGGACAGGGTGGTAGTGGACTATAGAGATGGACAGGGTGGTAGTGGACTATAGAGATGGACAGGGTGGTAGTGGACTATAGAGGTGGACAGGGTGGTAGTGGACTATAGAGATGGACAGGGTGGTAGTGGACTATAGAGATGGACAGGGTGGTAGTGGACTATAGAGATGGACAGGGTGGTAGTGGACTATAGAGGTGGACAGGGTGGTAGTGGACTATAGAGGTGGACAGGGTGGTAGTGGACTATAGAGATGGACAGGGTGGTAGTGGACTATAGAGGTGGACAGGGTGGTAGTGGACTATAGAGATGGACAGGGTGGTAGTGGACTATAGAGGTGGACAGGGTGGTAGTGGACTATAGAGATGGACAGGGTGGTAGTGGACTATAGAGGTGGACAGGGTGGTAGTGGACTATAGAGATGGACAGGGTGGTAGTGGACTATAGAGATGGACAGGGTGGTAGTGGACTATAGAGATGGACAGGGTGGTAGTGGACTATAGAGATGGACAGGGTGGTAGTGGACTATAGAGATGGACAGGGTGGTAGTGGACTATATAGGTGGACAGGGTGGTAGTGGACTATAGAGGTGGACAGGGTGGTAGTGGACTATAGAGATGGACAGGGTGGTAGTGGACTATAGAGGTGGACAGGGTGGTAGTGGACTATAGAGATGGACAGGGTGGTAGTGGACTATAGAGGTGGACAGGGTGGTAGTGGACTATAGAGATGGACAGGGTGGTAGTGGACTATAGAGATGGACAGGGTGGTAGTGGACTATAGAGATGGACAGGGTGGTAGTGGACTATAGAGATGGACAGGGTGGTAGTGGACTATAGAGATGGACAGGGTGGTAGTGGACTATAGAGGTGGACAGGGTGGTAGTGGACTATAGAGGTGGACAGGGTGGTAGTGGACTATAGAGATGGACAGGGTGGTAGTGGACTATAGAGGTGGACAGGGTGGTAGTGGACTATAGAGATGGACAGGGTGGTAGTGGACTATAGAGGTGGACAGGGTGGTAGTGGACTATAGAGATGGACAGGGTGGTAGTGGACTATAGAGGTGGACAGGGTGGTAGTGGACTATAGAGGTGGACAGGGTGGTAGTGGACTATAGAGATGGACAGGGTGGTAGTGGACTATAGAGATGGACAGGGTGGTAGTGGACTATAGAGATGGACAGGGTGGTACAGTTTATGAAGAGAAGTAGGACAACATTCCAAAGGCCATAATCAACAACCTGATCAACTCTCTGTGAAGGAGATGTGTTGTGCTGCATGAGGCAAGTGGTGGTCACACCAGATACTGACTGGTTTTCTGATCCACGCCCCTACTTTTCTTTATCTGTAACTACTGGACTCTACTCTGCTGTTCTGTACTGTACTGTACTGGACTCTCCTAATCATTTTTACATGAGCAGTTGTCACAAAGTGCTAATTACGAAACCCAGCCTAAAAGGACTGTAGCTAGTCTTTATTACCGTCATGTTTACAGACGTTCAGTCCAGTGTCGCTGAGCGCTTGCTCCAGGAAACTAACAGAAAGATGAGTTTCCTCGGTGCGTTCCGCTCTTAACCACTTTATAAAAACCAGACAGACACTAGCCCTGGAGGGCCGGAGTTACCCATCCCTGAGTGAGTTTTTCACCCCTGCTCCACAATGATTACCCCTCTTCTCCTGTGCTCCAGGACATTTTAATAAAGATAAAAGGGTTCTCAGTTGTGTCGGACACTGTTGAGACATGCACCCGACCCAGTTTACAGTCTGAAGACACTCCGTACTGTGACACAAAGGACGAAGTCGAAGCAACCAACGGAAGCAGCACTCTACCTTCTGTGTGTTTTCTAAGGAACATGTTCACACGCACTTCATTCAGAGGACAAAAAGGGGGGATTACCCACTCACAGGATGAAAAGATCATTTACCAGATTTTATTCTTTCTTTCCATTATATCGCTCCCCCTCTTTCCTCCCCCACCCCCCTCTTTCCTGTCTTCCAAGACCCCATTCATCCTGATTTCCATAAGAACTCTGACTCACTCTGAGAATACGACAGCACGTTGTCATTGACAACAGGTACACCAACATTTCAGTGTGGTTTTAAGAACATTCAGATTAAAATACAGATTAAAATGGAGGAGAAGAACATTTCCAAAGAAATACAGATTAAAAAGGAGGAGAAGAAGAGAGAGAGGGGAACAGTGTTGGTCATTGGTGAAACAGAGGAGGACTTATTACCCTGTAGGACAAGCTAGCCATCTTGATTCAAGAGGACCACAATAGAAATAAGTCACAGACTTTATTGTGTGTTATCCTCAATGATTTTACTCATGTGCCTGTGTGCTTGTTTTTTAAAATGGTTGAATTAATACCTTAAACTAAAAGCTGTGAAGTCTCTCTCTCTCTCTCTCTCTCTCTCTCTCTCTCTCTCTCTCTCTCTCTCTCTCTCTCTCTCTCTCTCTCTCTCTCTCTCTCTCTCTCTCTCTCTCTCTCTCGCGCTCTCTCTCTCTCTCTCTCGCTCTCTCTCTCTCTCTCTCTCACACCTCTCTGTCAGGAAGAGTCTAAAGTGATCTGTTCAGTCTCTAAGCTCTTTGCCACTTTGAAGCTTATCACATCATGAGCACAAAGGCCGTACCCTGGGGATAAAGTGTGTTTCCTATCCATGGGTATGTTTATGCATGTCCAACTTTTCCAAGGTCCCTATCCAACCGCTGCCGGGCTTCTGAGAGAGTGAAGGAATGAGAGAGAGAGAGAGAGAGAGAGAGAGAGAGAGAGAGAGAGAGAGAGAGAGAGAGAGAGAGAGAGAGAGAGAGAGAGAGAGAGAGAGAGAGAGAGAGAGAGAGAGACAGAGAGAGACAGAGACAGAGACAGAGACAGAGACAGGGAGACAGAGAGACAGAGAGACAGGGAGCTCCACATGAGCTCCTGATATATAACAAACATATTTGTTTGTTTTTAGAATGAGATAGACACTCTAATCGAAGAAGAATTCCAGACAAGAAGTGATGAACAACAACTCTATTCATTCAGAATAGAAAAAAAAGTAACTTTGCGCCTCAAGTTAAGAAGTTTTGAGTCTAGCTAGCTAGCTACACAGCAAAGACCTAGCCAGCAGACGAACAAGCTAGCCAGAAGGAACGAGCTAGAACAAACCTAGCAAGGGCAGTTAATACAACTACATCAAACGACCAAACTGAGTGAGTCAACCAAAAAGAAGCACGGACTAACGTTAAACATATCTTCTGGGGGGTTTTTGTCAAAGGTTTGTCACTCTTTTTGCTGGTTTTTGAACTAAATTAGCGCTAGCAGCAGACAAACAAATCAATTGCCATGGCAACGGGGCAGCGCAGCAGTAGTAGCAGAGCCCACAGCCACCATGTCCCCACTCCCTCTTAGCGCTGAGTCCATTCTCTACCCTCCAGAGGCCAAAAATGACACAACGAGGAAAGCTTTTAAACAGAAACTACTAAAGGGGAGGCCAGAAACCCTTTTTGCAGACCTCTATAAAAACGGTGACGTGAGTAATCTCATCTTCCTCACTGACCAGCCAAATGCATGGCGCTCAGCAGTGTGCTCTCACTACCCATCCATAAAGAAGGAGGGAATCTGTAATGGGTGGAAGCTGAAAATCAAAGAGACAGACGACCCTGACAGCACCATGATAACAATCAACCTCTACAAGACTGGGACTGTCATGGTTCAAGGTAACATTAGGCTGTTTGAAACAGACTTTCAGACCATTAAGGAGAGAGCGGAGAGAGAGAAGGACACCACCAGTGACATGCCCTCGCACAAGGCAAACTCCACCAGCACCACCCTCACCCCTACCCTCCCCACCCAAAAAGGCACATCCAGCACCTCTCTTCCCACCATAGTGGAGGACACGCCACAGGAGGAGAGCGACCCCCTCAGTGCAGAGCAGGCTCAGGCCCTCCTCCCCACCATGGCTGCCATGAGGGATGAGTTCACCAAACTGGAGGGGGAGGTGGTCCTGCTCAGGGAGAGCGTGAGCAAGCAGCAACCAGACAACCACACCTTAGAGGAGCTCCTAACCAAGGTGAGGACAGAGCAGGACAGCAGCCTTGCAACACAGCTGAAAGAGGTTCTGCAAGAGAGAGACGGACTCAAGAGAGAGCTGGCTGATCTAACAAAGGAGGTGAGAGAGCTCCAAAAAGACAGGCAGAGCAGCAATAAGGAGCTGACCACACTAAGAGAGGAGCTGCAGGAGAGAAAGAGAGCAGAGAACAGGCTGCAGGAGCAGATAGATCACCACCCTATGACCTGCCCTCACACAGCAGAGGAGCCCAGCTCAACCAGCCAGACTTCCCCAGCCCTGCCTGCTGCACCCCTCCTCCCCAACCCACAGAGCAGCCTCCCACTGACAGTGGCACCGACACAGACCAGCCACACCCCAGCTCCAACATCCACCAACCCCCCCTCTGCCCCCCCAGTCCAAAAGAAACACTGGCTGACATCGTCCTGTTAATGGACTCAAATGGGAAGTATGTCCAGGAGAAGAAACTTTTCCCTAGACACAAAAGGAGAAAGGTGTGGTGCCCAACAACGCAGAGTGCCATGGAGCTGCTTGATAAGGCCCATCTCGGGTCGCCAAGCCACATAATCATACATACCGGAAGCAACGACCTGCATGCTCAGCAGGAGAGGGTGGCGACTTCACTACGGGGAGTGATTGAGAAGGCCTCCGCAATCTTCCCCAACTCAAGAATCGTGGTGTCAACGCTTCTACAGATGAAGGACTTCCACCCTGCCACAATCCAAAGAATAAACACCAGCCTCTCCCGGGACTGTGCCCTGCGACCCAATGTACACCTGACCCACCATCCCACCCTCAATCTGGACTGTCTCTATGACCATGTTCACCTGTACAGGGAGACAGTCCCCATCTTTGCCAAGACTCTCAAGGACATCGCTTTAAACCGCAGCCCGACCTTTACACCCAGGAACAGCGGAGCAATCTCCACCCCGCCGAGATCACCGAGACAACACCCCGGACCAGCACCCTGGACCCCCCAGCCACGACCACAGCACCACCAACCTCAATGCCCACCACAGCCAGCGCAGCACAGACCACCCCAGCCCAGCTTCAGAGCAACCCAGACGAGGCCTCCCACCCCCCCGCCTCCCACCGCAGACCCACACCTGGAGGAGCCACAGCCCAGCAGGCAGAGCTACGCACAGGCTGTGAGAGGAGCAACTGGCCCAGCCCCCACCAACCAAATGAGTGACATTAAACAAATGCTGAGTCTACTATGCTCACATGTGATAGGCCGAGGGTCATGGATGCTCACATGTGATAGTCCGAGGGTCATGGATGCTCACATGTGATAGGCCGATGAATGAAGGTGAATGAAAAACAGTTATGAAGTATTTTTACGTTACATGTTGGAATTTACAAGGTTTAAAGTCCTCTGCTTTTGGGCTAAAGAGCAGAAACCCAGACTTCCTGAAAGAAATTGATGATGTTGATATTGTAGTACTACAGGAAACATGGTGCAGAGGTGATGTTTCCACTGGCTGTCCACTAGGTTATAGGGAGATAATCATACCATCCACTAAATTAAAAGGAATCAGACAGGGCAGAGACTCAGGGGGAATGCTAATATGGTAGAAATCTGAACTAATTCATTCAATCGAATTGATCAAAACAGGAGAATTCTTTATCTGGTTAAAAATCAACAAGGAGGCTATCTTGACAGATAAAAACGTCTTCCTCTGTGCCACATACATTCCCCCCTCAGAGTCACCCTACTTCAACGAAGAGAGTTTCTCCATTCTAGAGGGGGAGATTAGTCACTTTCAGGCCCAAGGCAACGTACTGGTCTGTGGAGACATGAATGCTAGAACAGCAGAAGAACAAGACACTATTAATTAACAGTCATGAGGATTAACACCTACCAGGAAGCAACAACCTTTCCCTCCCCACATACCCCCACAGAAACAACTATGACAAAGTGAAAAACAAAAATGGAGTACAGCTCGTGAAGCTCTGTTGAACACTGGGTCTGTACATGGTCAATGGTAGGTTAAGAGGGGACTCTTTTGGTAGGTACACCTACAGCTCATCCCTTGGCAGCAGTACTGTAGACTACTTCCTCACTGACCCAGAGTCTCTCAGAGCCTTCAGAGTCAGCCCACTAACACCTCTCTCAGAGCCTTCACAGTCAGCCCACTAACACCTCTCTCAGAGCCTTCACAGTCAGCCCACTAACACCTCTCTCAGAGCCTTCACAGTCAGCCCACTAACACCTCTCTCAGACCACAGTAAAATCACAGTGTATTTGAGAAGAGTGGAACCCAACCATGAAGCATTACGGCCCAATAAATTACATGGTACTAAACAGGCCTATAGATGGAGTGCAAACAGTACAGACATCTACCAAAAAGCAATTAGTAGCCAAAAAATACAATCTCTCCTGGACAACTTTTTAGCCTTAACATTCTCCTACAGCAATGAAGGTGTACATTTGGCAGTTTGGAACATAAACTTTATATTTGACAAATTAGCCTCCTTGGCTAATCTAAAGAAGCATAAGAGCAAACCAGAAATAACAGATAAGGAAAAATGGTTTGATAATGATTGCATAAATCTAAGAAAGTCATTGAGAAATATATCTAATCAAAAACACAGAGAACCAGACAACAAAAAATTGTCTGGAATTGAGGAATCCATAGAATCAAACCACTTCTGGGAGAATTGGAATAAATTAAACAAACCTCATCATGAGGAACTGACTATCCAAAATGGGGAAATGTGGAGACCTCTACAGCAATAAAGCAAAGAGCCCAGAACAAAAAGATATACAGGAACAATTACAAATCCTTGAATCAGCAGTCAAAGACTATCAGAATCCTGTGGATACCCCAATTACAGAAGAATTATTGGAAAAACTATGCACTCTCCAACCCAAAACGACCTGTGGTGCTGATGGTATTTTAAATGAAATTATCAAATATACAGACCACAAGTTCAAATTGGCTATACTCAAACTCTTCAACATTATCCTCACTGCAGGTATTTTCCCCGATATTTGGAACCAGGGATTGATTACGCCAATCTATAAAAATGGAGACAAATTTGACCCAAATAATTACAGAGGAATTTGCATTAACAGCAACTTGGGGAAAATTCTCTGCAGTATTATAAATAGCAGACTACGTCATTTCCTTGATGAACACAACGTCCTGAGCAGAAGCCAGATTGGATTTCACATTTCCACATTTCCACCCTCCACACTCTAATTGCCAAACAAGTAAACCAAAACAAAGGCAAAATCTACTCGTGTTTTGTAGATTTCAAGAAAGCATTTGATTCAATTTGGCACGAAGGTCTTTTTTTATAAACTAATAGAAAGTGGTATTGGAGGGAAAACATATGATGTTATTAAATCAATGTACACTAAAAACAAATGTGCGGTTAAAAATGGCAACAAGCAAACAGACTTCTTCTCTCAGGGACGTGGAGTGAAACAGGGCTGCCCAATAAGTCCAACACTATTTAACATCTACATTAATGAATTGGCAAAAACATTAGAAGAATCGGCAGCACCTGGTATCACCCTACACAACACTGAAATCAAGTGTCTGCTGTACGCAGATGACCTGGTGCTGCTGTCTCCCACTAAAGAGGGGTTACAGCAGCACCTAGATCGTCTTCACAGGTTCTGTCAGACCTGGGCTCTGACCATTAACCTAAAAAAAACGAATATAATGATATTCTAAAAAAGGTCCGGAAATCAGGATGACAAATATAAATTCTATTTGGACACAGTTCTATTAGAACACACCAAAAACGACACGTATCTAGGACTAAATATCAGCAACACAGGTAGCTTGCACATGGCTGTGAACGAGCTGAGACAAAACAAGAAGAGCATTCTATGCTCTTAAAGGGAACATTAAAATCGAAATTCCAAATAGAGAGAGAGAGAGAGAGAGAGAGAGAGAGAGAGAGAGAGAGAGAGAGAGAGAGAGAGAGAGAGAGAGAGAGAGAGAGAGAGAGAGAGAGAGAGAGAGAGAGAGAGAGAGAGAGAGAGAGAAAGAGAGAGAGAGACAGAGACAGAGACAGAGACAGAGAGGGAGACAGAGAGGGAGAAAGAGAGGGAAACAGAGAGGGAGACAGAGAGAGAGACAGAGAGAGAGAGAGAGAGAGAGAGAGAGAGAGAGAGAGAGAGAGACAGAGACAGAGACAGAGACAGAGACAGAGACAGAGACAGAGACAGAGAGAGAGAGAGAGAGAGAGAGAGAGAGAGAGAGAGAGAGAGAGAGAGAGAGAGAGAGAGAGAGAGAGAGAGAGAGAGAGAGAGAGAGAGAGAGAGAGAGAGAGAGAGAGAGAGAGAGAGAGACAGAGACACATCACACACCAGAAACACAGGCAGACAGCCACGTTTTCCACCGTAGGGGAAAACACACATGTCCCCTGATGACAAAGCTTCTTATCACATCAGTCCTGTGTGTTGGCAGCAATAATGGACCACTAACACAGACTCACACACACTCCTAACACTAACAACACCAGACAGAGCCCAGACAGAGGGGTGTTGTAAACCATCACACTGGTAACTGTGATCTAGTTCAACATGATGGAGATAGAGTTGTGAAGGCATAATTAACTAAACATAAATCCTATTTGTTTGTATGTTTGTTCATTCATAGCAGGTGGGCAAGGGGGCTGGATCCACAAGGGGGCTGGATCCACAAGGGAGCTGGATCCACAAGGGGGCTGGATCCACAAGGGAGCCGGATCCACAAAGAGGGCTGGATCCACAAGGGAGTTGGATCCACAAGGGAGCTGGATCCACAAGGGGGCTGGATCCACAAGGGGGCTGGATCCACAAGGGAGCTGAATCCACAAGGGATCTGGATCCACATAGGAGGCTGGATCCACAAATGAGCTGGATCCACAAGGGAGCTGGATCCACAAAGGGGGGTGGATCCACGAAGAGGGCTGGATCCACAAGCTGAATCCACAAGGGAGTTGGATCCACAAGGGGGCTGGATCCACAAGGGGGCTGGATCCACAAGGGAGCTGGATCCACAAGGGGGCTGGATCCACAAGGGAGCTGGATCCACAAGGGAGCTGGATCCACAAGGGAGCTGGATCCACAAGGGGGCTGGATCCACAAGGGAGCTGGATCCACAAGGGGGCTGGATCCACGAAGAGGGCTGGATCCACAAGGGGGCTGGATCCACAAGGTTTGGATCCACAAAGGAGCTGGATCCAATTAATTCTGTATCTTTCATTCACTCAGTTCTACAAAATACTTCTTCAAAATCTCTATGTAATTCCCAGTTAGTTTGCATGATTTGTTATTCAACTCCATTTCTCATTCCCCTCTATGTATTTCTCAGTTTTCCCACATTCACATAATTCATCCATGTATGTGTATTTCCTGTTCACATGAATCTCTCTGTCTCAGTTCCCATCACATCTGAGTCAGTCCCAGGATGGCACAGCAACAGCTCTCAGTAATAATCGAATGATGAGTGGTGAAATGACCTGAAACAACAAAATGAACAGAGGAAGAGGAAGAGGAAGAGATGCTAAAGTGTTTAGCGGGGAAATGTTAGTCTGGGCCACACAAACACACACACACACACACACACACACACACACACACACCTGCACACACACACACACACACGCACACACGCACACACACACACTCTTTCTGTCTCTCTGTCCCCCCTCTCTTTTTCTCACTCTGTCTCTCTGTCCCCCCTCTCTCCCTCTCTTTCTGTCTCTCCGCCCCCCTCTCTATCCCTCACTCTGTCTCTCTGTCCCCCCTTGCTATCTCACTCTGTCTCTCTGTCCCCCTTTCTATCTCTCACTCTGTCTCTCTGTCCCCCCTTGCTATCTCACTCTGTCTCTCTGTCCCCCTCTCTCTCTCTCGCTCTCTCTCTCTCTTTTTCTCTCCCTCTCTGTCTCTCACTCTGTCTCTCCGTCCCCCTCTCTATCCCACACTCTGTCTCTCTGTCCCCCCTTGCTATCTCACTCTGTCTCTCTGTCCCCCTTTCTATCTCTCACTCTGTCTCTCTGTCCCCCCTTTCTATCTCACTCTGTCTCTCTGTCCCCCTTTCTATCTCTCACTCTGTCTCTCTGTCCCCCCTTGCTATCTCACTCTGTCTCTCTGTCCCCCTCTCCTTCTCTCACTCTGTCTCTCTGTCCCCCTCTCTCTCTCTCTCTCTCTCTCTCTCTCTTTCTCTCCCTCTCTGTCTCCCACTCTGTCGCTCTGTCCCCCCTCTCTCCCTCCCTCTCGCACTCTGTCTCTCTGTCCCACCTCTCTCCCTCTTACACTCCACTCCCTCTCCACCGCTCTCTCAGAGTCCTCTCTCATCCATCCCTGCTCTTGTATGTGCCAACGTCTTTCAACAACTTGCAGGCTGTCGCAGCTTCTCAGATGAGATGTTTTCATCTGTTTTGCACCGTAGAAGCAGTAACCCTATGTAAAACAACCGGACACGTTGTTGAAAGATGCTGCACCATAGAAGATAGGGGCTGTCATCTCTAAAGACCTCTCTATCTCTCTCAATTTCAATTCAAGGAGCTTTATTGCCATGGGAAACATGTGTAAACATTGCCAAAGCAAGTGAGGTAGATAATATACAAAAGTGAAATAAACAATAAAAATGAACAGTAAACGTTACTCATACAGAAGTTTCAAAAGAATAAACACATTTCAAATGTCATATTTTATATATATACAGTGTTGTAACAATGTACAACTGGTTAAAGTACAAAAGGGAAAATAAATAAGCATAAATATGGGTTGTATTTACAATGGTGTTTGTTCGTCACTGGTTGCCCTTTTCTTGTGGCAACAGGTCACAAATCTTGCTGCTGTGATGCACACTGTGGAATTTCACGCAGTAGATATGGGAGTTTATTCAAATTTCATTTGTTTTCGAAATCTTTGTGGATCTGTGTAATCTGAGTGTGTGTGTTCCAGACCACAGAAGCACTGCTATAAACACAGACAGAACAATAGAAACCAATAGAGACTTAACAATAGAAACCAATAGAGGCAGAACAATAGAAACCAATAGAGACTTAACAATAGAAACCAATAGAGACGTAACAATAGAAACCAATAGAGACGTAACAATAGAAACCAATAGAGACATAACAATAGAAACCAATAGAGACTTAACAATAGAAACCAATAGAGGCAGAACAATATAAACCAATAGAGACAGAACAATAGAAACCAATAGAGACAGAACAATAGAAACCAATAGAGACAGAACAATAGAAACCAATAGAGACTCAACAATAGAAACCAATAGAAACAGAACAATAAAAACCAATAGAGACTTAACAATAGAAACCAATAGAGGCAGAACAATAGAAACCAATAGAGGCAGAACAATAGAAACCAATAGAGACAGAACAATAGAAACCAATAGAGACAGAACAATAGAAACCAATAGAGACTCAACAATAGAAACCAATAGAAACAGAACAATAAAAACCAATAGAGACTTAACAATAGAAACCAATAGAGGCAGAACAATAGAAACCAATAGAGGCAGAACAATAGAAACCAATAGAGACAGAACAATAGAAACCAATAGAGACAGAACAATAGAAACCAATAGAGACTTAACAATAGAAACCAATAGAGGCAGAACAATAGAAACCAATAGAGGCAGAACAATAGAAACCAATAGAGACTTAGCAATAGAAACCAATAGAGACTTAACAATAGAAACCAATAGAGGCAGAACAATAGAAACCAATAGAGACTTAACAATAGAAACCAATAGAGACAGAACAATAGAAACCAATAGAGTCTGTGTAAACCCAGAGAGAACTGAACCTCACTATAAACGAAAGAGACTTGTACACTAAAACACACCACAATAGAACTGAAACTTACAAACCAATAGGGAACTGGACCTTACAAACCAATAGGGAACTGGACCTTACAAACCAATAGGGAACTGGACCTTATAAACCAACAGAGAACTGGACCTTATAAACCAATAGGGAACTGGACCGTATAAACCAATAGGAAACCGGACCTTATAAACCAATAGGGAACTGGACCTTATAAACCAATAGGGAACTGGATCTTATAAACCAATAGGGAACTGGACCGTATAAACCAATAGGGAACTGGACCTTATAAACCAATAGGGAACTGGACCTTATAAACCAATAGGGAACTGGACCTTATTAAAAACCAATAGGGAACTGGACCTTATAAACCAATAGGGAACTGGACATTCCAAACCAATAGGGAACTGGACCTTATAAACCAATAGGGAACTGGACCTTATAAACCAATAGGGAACTGGACCTTATAAACCAATAGGGAACTGGACCTTATTAAAAACCAATAGGGAGGTGGACCTTATTAAAAACCAATAGGGAACTGGACCTTATAAACCAATATGGAACTGGACCTTATTAAAAACCAATAGGGAACTGGACCTTATAAACCAATAGGGAACTGGACCTTACAAACCAACAGGGAACTGGACCTTACAAACCAATAGGGAACTGGACCTTATAAACCAATAGGAAACTGGACCTTACAAACCAATAGGGAACTGGCTACTGGCCTTAGATCCTGGTAACAGCAGGGTTTCCCACATAGATCCACACAGTGAAAGGGCAGGACCAGCTGGTTGTTTTTACAGTGACAGGCAAGTAGCCTACAATACATGGGAATTCAGGTTGAATTCAGGTTGTTTTGAGCTAGTTATGCCTCTATATAACACAAGTTCTCAAATAAAATGGTATTGGTCGAGCACACATATTTTGCAGATGTTATTGCAGGTGCAGCCAAATGCTGATGTTTCTAGCTCCAACAGTGCGTATAGACAGTAGTTATATAGGAGACAGTATTTATATAGGATGGTGTGTATAGACAGTATAGACCGTAGTTATTATAGGATGGCGTGTATAGACAGTATTTATATAGGATGGTGTGAATAGACAGTAGTTATATAGGATGGTGTGTATGACAGTAGTTATATAGGATGGTGTGTATAGACAGTATAGACAGTAGTTATTATAGGATGGTGTGTATAGGCAGTAGTTATATAGGATGGTGTGTATAGACAGTAGTTATATAGGATGGTGTGTATAGACAGTAGTTATATAGGATGGTGTGTATAGACAGTAATTATATAGGATGGTGTGTATAGACAGTATAGACAGTAGTTATATAAGATGGTGTGTATAGACAGTATGGACAGTAGTTATATAGGATGGTGTGTATAGACAGTAGTTATATAGGATGGTGTGTATAGACAGTAGTTATATAGGATGGTGTGTATATACAGTATGGACAGTATATAGACAGAAAATATGTGTACAGCAGTAGTTAAATAGGATGAGCCTTGACTAGAATACAGTATATACATATGAAATGGGTAAAACAGTACGTAAACATTATTAAAGTGAGCCTCTAAGGTGCAGGGTAGGGTACCGGGTGGTAGCCGGCTAGTAACAACTACTAAGTTCAGGGTAGAGAACTGGGTAGTAGCCGGCTAGTAACAGCTACTAAGTTCAGGGTAGAGTACCGGGTGGTAGCCGGCTAGTAACAGTGACTAAGTTCAGGGCAGGTACCGGGTGGTAGCCGGCTAGTAACAGTGACTAAGTTCAGAGCAGGGTACTGGGTGGAGGCTGGTCAGTAACAGTGACTAAGTTCAGGGCAGGGTGCTGGGCGGAGGCAGGCTAGTAACAGTGACTAAGTTCAGGGCAGGGTACTGGGTGGAGGCCGGCTAGTAACAGTGACTAAGTTCAGGGCAGGGTACTGGGTGGAGGCCGGCTAGTAACAGTGACTAAGTTCAGGGCAGGGTACTGGGTGGAGGCCGCCTAGTAACAGTGACTAAGGGCAGGGTACTGGGTGGAGGCCGGCTAGTAACACTGACTAAGTTCACTAAACTAAACACCTCCCTCTGCAGTTGGATCCTGGACGCCCTGACGGGCCATCCCCAGGTGGCAAGGGTAGGCAACAACACATCTGCCCCGCTGATCCTCAACATTGGGGCCCCTCAGGGGTGCGTGCTTAGTCCCCTCCTGTACTCCCTGTTCACCTACGACTGCGTCACCAAGCATGACTCCAACACCATCAATAAGTTTGCTGACGACACAACAGTGGTCGGCCTGATCACTGATCACTATATAAGTAGCTTGCTAGATAGCGAACGTTTGCTAGCACCGCTGTCCTATGTAGCTACTGTTAGCTAGGAAATGCTAGCTAACTGTTAGCTAGGAAAGGCTAGCTAACTGTTAGCTAGGAAATGCTAGTATTCAAGTTACGAGTGCCCTAGGGAGAAACCTGCATTCTGACAATTCCTGCATTTTTAATGTTGGTCCTAGCTTTCCATTCGTGTTTCTCGCCTCCTAAACATGCGCGAACCGCACCATTTTTAAACCCAGAGTTTTTAGCACTGTCATGGTTAAGCCCATTACTGGTCCGCAAGTCGCCGTGAGTGTATAGGGGAGAGTGGGGTTGAATGTAACACGGGTCATCTGTTGGGTAACTTAGGGTGAAACGCCAATCTACCTCAAAAATGTGTTGGAGGAGTGTTGGGGGAAAGCGGCAACCAGAGAAAGTGTTGGGGGGGGGGGGGGGGGATATGGTGACGAAGTGGTTTCTGTGAGAAGTGCAGAAGTGCACACTGTTACCCCGAGTGGCGGTTACCCCAAGTTACCCCAACAGGTAGGCCTACATTATATTCACTGTGTTTATGCAAGTTTTTTTTAGGGACATAATTCATCAATATGATAATAACTAGTTAAAAGATTACATTCGGGATCTAGCTAATGATTAGCCCGATACGGTAAATGCAGATAGGCTTCAAACTGTTGATTTAACCCGTTAACACCCAGTTAGATAAGTAGCTAGCTAGATAGCTAACGTTTGCTAGCACCTATGTCCTATGTAGCTACTGTTAGCTAGGAAATGTTAGCTAACTACCTAGCTAGCATTAGGTAAAACCTAAAAAAAAGTTATATTTTTGAATATTTAAATTCTGCTAGATGATTTAATAGGAGATAATCTTTTGGCATAGTGGGTACCCACTCTTACCCTAACCATTGTTCACCGCTTTCCATACAATAAATTGGTAAACAAAGGACTAGGATTATGTCCTGAATGGCACCATATTCCCTGGTCAAAACAAATGTCCTACATAGAGTGGCATGTGATTTGGGATGTACCCCAGGCAGGGCCGGATTAGGAAATCATAGGTTTGGTTTTATTATTTATTATTTATTATTTGTCAAATCTATGCCAAAGCTCATTGAAGTTGTTCTGGCAGCTCGTGGTTGTCTAACACCCTGTCTTTTTGGGGGGGCCTCTTGGGCCCAGTCCCTGACTCACACAATTATTTATTATGCGGGTTTTTATTTGTATTTTTTATTAATCTGTTACCCAATCAAGGCAAAGCCATCCAGTTACCCATGTGGGCCCTCTACCTCTTCTCCTCCCCCCATCTGATGATTTAGCAGAGCAGCAGCAGGCAGTAATAAAATACTAAATATATACTACATATATAATATATACTACATATATAATATATACTGTATATATTTATAAATTGTTTTGCTCCCCCTTGGGCCACCCACGAGCCAAGTTCTGGACTCCTGAACACAAATCCCCCTGACACTACACACAATTATCACATCTGGACTGGACTCACTGTGTGTGTGTGTGTGTGTGTGTGTGTGTGTATACGTGTGTGAAATGACCCCCTTGACACTATACACAACAACAATGACCAACATCTGCCCTCCATCCTAACCACCCATCAACATGACTGTTATTGTTGCTGCCTGTCAAGTACAACCAGTCCATGATGTATTATGATTTCAACATGTTGAAAAATGTTTCGCTCTCCTGCTGTGACTCTAAAGCCTGTTATGTTTCAAGGCTCGCCTCTGGGCACCAAACACAAATGATTTGCTTTTTCCCGTACTTTTTGCCTACCATGTTCAATACGCCCCCAGTGTGAGTGAGCCAGCCTGTTGGCGTGTGTGTCCGTGACCTGCGTGTGAGTGTGCCAGCCTGTTGGCGTGTGTGTCCGTGACCTGCGTGTGAGTGAGCCAGCCTGTTGGCGTGTGTGTCCGTGACCTGCGTGTGAGTGAGCCAGCCTGTTGGCGTGCGTGTCCGTGACCTGCGTGTGAGTGTGCCAGCCTGTTGGCGTGCGTGTCCGTGACCTGCGTGTGAGTGTGCCAGCCTGTTGGCGTGTGTGTCCGTGACCTGCGTGTGGGTGAGCCAGCCTGTTGGCGTGTGTGTCCGTGACCTGCGTGTGGGTGAGCCAGCCTGTTGGCGTGTGTGTCCGTGACCTGCGTGTGGGTGAGCCAGCCTGTTGGCGTGTGTGTCCGTGACCTGCGTGTGAGTGTGGGTTGGTGTGTGTGTGTCTGTGACCTGCGTGTGAGTGTGGGTTGGTGTGTGTGTGTGTCTGTGACCTGCGTGTGAGTGTGGGTTGGTGTGTGTGTGTGTCTGTGACCTGCGTGTGAGTGTGGGTGAGCCAGCCCGTTGGAGTGTGTGTCCGTGACCTGCGTGTGCAAGTGCGTGCGTAATGTGTGTGTTGTTCGGCCCTGATCCGTCCCATCCCTCTACTGTTGGCCTAGCTACCGCCATTTCATTAAGTGTTGTGACATCACTCCATGGTGCCGGCCCACTCCCTGTCTATCAATGTGATTGGCCAACAGAAACAGCATCAGCTCATGGATCTGCTCTGTGACAGCGAAACGACAAGTTCTATAATATACACTGAACAAAAATCTAAACGCAATACGCAACAATTTCTAATATTTTTCTGAGTTACAGTTCATATAAGGAAATCAGTGAATTGAAATAAATTAATTAGGCCCTTATCTATGGATTTCAAATGAGCAGGGGCACAGCCATAGGTGGGCCTTGGAGGGCACAGGCCCACCCATTGAGTAGCCAGGCCCAGCTAATCAGAATGAGATTTTCATTACAAAAGGGCCATTTTTAACGCAACATTCTCTGGTGGACATTCCTGCAGTCAACATGCCAATTGCACGCTTCCTCAAAACATGAGACATCTGTGGCATTGTGTTGTGTGACAAAACTGCACATTTTAGAGTGGCCTTTTATTGTCCCCAACACAAGGTGCACCTGTGTAATGATCGTGCTGTTTACTCAGCTTCTTGATATGCCACAGTGGTCGGTGGATGGATTATCTTGCGTTTATATTTTTGTTCAGTTTAGATTCTGGAACACTTAGCAAAACCAACCTGACAGTAAAAACCCAGAGTGAAACCTGAAGCATTGGGTTGTAAAAACCCAGAGTGAAACCTGAAGCATTGGGTTGTAAAAACCCAGAGTGAAACCTGAAGCATTGGGTAGTAAAAACCCAGATTGAAACCAGAAGCATTGGGTTGTAAAAACCCAGATTGAAACCTGAAGCATTGGGTTGTAAAAACCCAGAGTGAAACCTGAAGCATCGGGTTGTAAAAACCCAGAGTGAAAGCTGAAGCATCGGGTAGTAAAAACCCAGAGTGAAACCTGAAGCATCGGGTAGTAAAAACCCAGAGTGAAAGCTGAAGCATCGGGTAGTAAAAACCCAGAGTGAAACCTGAAGCATTGGGCTGTTTTTACTTCGCACTCACACTCACTCAAACACATGTTACACACCCGGACGGGCGAACTTACGCACCTGTACACACACACTAGCAGACAAGAACACACACGCACTTTCTCGCCCCCTCAGTGTGGGTAACATCAGAGAAAGAAAGAGAGAAAGAGAGAAAGAAATAAAGAAAGAACGAACGAAAGAGAGAAAGAAAGAAAGAAAGAAAGAAAGAAAGAGAGAAAGAAAGAAAGAAAGAAAGAAAGAAAGAGAGAGAGAAAGAGAGAAAGAAAGAAAGAAAGAAAAAAAGAAAGAAAGAAAGAAAGAAAGAGAGAGAGAAAGAGAGAAAGAAAGAAAGAAAGAAAAAAAGAAAGAAAGGAGAGAAAGAAAGAAAGAAAGAAAGAAAGAAAGAAAGAGAGAAAGAAAGAAAGAAAAAATAGAGAAAGAAAGAAAGAAAGAAAGAAAGAAAGAAAGAAAGAAAGAAAGAAAGAAAGAAAGAAATAAAGAGAGGAAGAGAGAAAGAGAGAAAGAGAGAAAGAAATAAAGAAAGAAAGAAAGAGAAAAAGAAAGAAAGAAAGAGCGAGAGAGAAAGAAAGAGCGAGAGAGAGAGCGAGAGAGAGAAACAAAGAAAGAAAGAAAGAAAGAAAGAAAGAAAGAGAGAGAGAGAGAGAAAGAGATTATTTAACTTTTGTACATTATCTATTTCACTTGCTTTGGCAATGTTAACATATGTTTCCCATGCCAACAAAGCACCTTAAATTTAATTGAATTGAGAGAGAGAGAGACCAGTGGAGCCAGCAAAGACAAGATCTAGAGAGAAAACATCTTAAGAAGAGGTTCTGGAACCTAAACATCACAGTAATCTTGGTTGGTTCTGGAACCTAAACATCACAGTAATCTTGGTTGGTTCTGGAACCTAAACATCACAGTAGTCTTGGTTGGTTCTGGAACCTAAACATCACAGTAATCTTGGTTGGTTCTGGAACCTAAACATCACAGTAATCTTGGTTGGTTCTGGAAACTCAACATCACAGTAATCTTGGTTGGTTCTGGAACCTAAACATCACAGTAATCTTGGTTGGTTCTGGAAACTCAACATCACAGTAATCTTGGTTGGTTCTGGAACCTAAACATCACAGTAATCTTGGTTGGTTCTGGAACCTAAACATCACAGTAATCTTGGTTGGTTCTGGAAACTAAACATCACAGTAATCTTGGTTGGTTCTGTAAACCTAAACATCAAGGTAATCTTGGTTGGTTCTGGGACCTAAACATCACAGTAATCTGGGTTGGTTCTGGAACCTAAACATGACAGTAATCTTGGTTGGTTCTGGAACCTAAACATCACAGTAATCTTGGTTGGTTCTGGAACCTAAACATCACAGTAATCTTGGTTGGTTCTGGAACCTAAACATGACAGTAATCTTGGTTGGTTCTGGAACCTAAACATCACAGTAATCTTGGTTGGTTCTGGAACCTAAACATCACAGTAATCTTGGTTGGTTCTGGAAACTAAACATCACAGTAATCTTGGTTGATTCTGGAAACTAAACATCACAGTAATCTTGGTTGATTCTGGAAACTAAACATCACAGTAATCTTGGTTGGTTCTGGAACCTAAACATCACAGTAATCTTGGTTGGTTCTGGAACCTAAACATCACAGTAATCTTGGTTGGTTCTGGAACCTAAACATCACAGTAATCTTGGTTGGTTCTGGGACCTAAACATCACAGTAATCTTGGTTGGTTGTGGAACCTAAACATCACAGTAATCTTGGTTGGTTGTGGAACCTAAACATCACAGTAATCTTGGTTGGTTCTGGAACCTAAACATCACAGTAATCTTGGTTGGTTGTGGAACCTAAACATCACAGTAATCTTGGTTGGTTGTGGAACCTAAACATCACAGTAATCTTGGTTGGTTCTGGAACCTAAACATCACAGTAATCTTGGTTGGTTCTGGAACCTAAACATCACAGTAATCTTGGTTGGTTCTGGAACCTCACAAACATAAAGGGAAATAGGTTCAATAACTGATTAAAGTTTTTTTTGTCAGATCCTAATTTGGGATGTGGAATTTTATGCCAACAAACCCAAATTAATTTTTTTTGGTGTAGAAGGCCCTTCTTTGCTTATCTCTCAGATTGTTTACAGCTTTATGGAAGTTACCTGTGATGCCGATGTTTAGGCCGAGGTAGGTATAGTTCTTTGTGTGCTCTAGGGCAACAGTGTCTAGATGGAATTTGTATTTGTGGTCCTGGCAACTGGACCTTTTTTGGAACACCATTATTTTTGTCTTTCTAGGATGTACTGTCAGTGCCCAGGTCTGGCAGAATCTGTGCAGAAGATCTAAGTGCTGCTGTAGGCCCTCCTGGGTTGGTGACAGAAGAACCGATTATCAGGAAACAGCAAATAGCAAATTCTAGTAGGGTGAGGCTTGGTGCTGCAGACTGTTCTAGTGCCCTCGCTAATTCGTTGATATAAAGTGCATTCAGAAAGTATTCAGACCCCTTGACTTTTTCCAAATGTTGTTACTTTACAGCCTTATTCTAAAATTGATTACATGTATTTATTTTTCATCTTTATTTAACCAGGTAGGATGGTTTGGAACAAGTTCTCATTTACAACTGTGACGGTTGTTATAATCAATAAAAATGTTCCTCATCTACACACAATACCCCATAATAACAAACTGAAAACACCTTTGTAGAATTTTTGCAAATGCATTAAAAATACAAAACATAAATACCTTATTTACATCAGCATTCAGACCCTTTGCTATGAGACTTGAAATTGAGCTCAGGTGCATCCTGTTTCCATTGATCATCCTTGAGATGTTTCTACAACTTGATTGGTGTCCATCTGTGGTAAATTCAATTGATTGGACATGATTTGGAAAGGCACACACCTGTCTATATAAGGTCCCACAGTTGGCAGTGCATGTCAGAGCAAAAACCAAGCCATGAGGTCGAAGGAATTGTCCATAAAGCTCAGAGACAGGATTGTGTTGAGGCACAGATCTGGGGTAGGCTACCAAAAAATGTCTGCAGCATTGAAAGTCCCCAAGAACACAATGGCCTCCATCATTCTTAAATAGAAGAAGTTTGGAACCACCAAGAGTCTTCCTAGAGCTGGCCGCCCGGACAAACTGAGAAATCGGGGGGAAGGGCCATGGTCAGGGAGGTGACAAAGAACCCGATGGCCACTCTGACAGAGCTCCAGAGTTCCTCTGTGGTGATGGGAGAACCTTTCAGAAGGACAACCATCTCTGCAGCAATCCACCAATCATGCCTTTATTGTAGAGTGGCCAGACGGAAACCGCTCCTCAGAAAAGGCACATGACGGCCAGCTTGGAGTTTGCCAAAAGGCACCTGAAGGACTCTCAGACCATGAGAAACAAGATTCTCTGGTCTGATGAAACCAAGATTGAACTCTTTGGCCTGAATGCCAAGCGTCATGTCTGGAGGAAACCAGGCACCATCCCTACAGTGAAGCATGGTTGTGGCAGCATCATGCTGTGGGGATGTTTTTCAGTGGCAGGGACTGGGAGACTAGTCAGGATCGAGGAAGAGATGAATGGAGCAAAGTAGAGAGATCTTTTATGAAAACCTACTCCAGAGCGCTCCGGACCTCAAACTGGGATGAACGTTCACCTTCCAACAGGACAACGACCCTAATCACACAGCCAAGACAACGCAGCAGTGGTTTCAGGACAAGTCTCTGAATGTCTTTGAGTGGCACAGACAGAGACCGGACTTGAACCCTATTGAACATCTCTGGAGAGACCTGAAAATAGCTGTGCAGCAATGCTCCCCATCCAACCTGACAGAGGTTGAGAGGATCTGCTGAGAAGAATGGAAGAAACTCCCCAAATACAGGTGTGCCAAGCTTGTAGCGTCATACCCAAGAAGACTTGAGGCTGTAATTGCTGCCAAAGGTGCTTCAACAAAGTACTGAGTAAATGGTCTGAATACTTATGTATTAACGTACTAATGTATAAAGTTGTTTTTTATACATGTGCAAAAAAATATTAAAAACATTATTTTCTTCAATATGGGGTATTGTCTGTAGATTGATGAGGAGAAATACAACTTAATCCATTTTAGAATAAGGCTGTAATGTAACAAAATGTGGGAAAAGTAAAGGGGTCTGAATACTTCCCGAATGTACTTTCTGTATTGTTTCAGTGATTCATCATAGTGAAGGCCTTCATGATATCGTATGGCTATGTTCAAGTGTGATTTTACTGTGATCTAATAAGGGGTGTCAGTGGGCTGACTGTGAACGCTCTGAGAGACTCTGGGTTGAGGTTGGTGATAAAGTAATCTACAGTACTACTGCCAAGGGATGAGCTGTAGGTGTACCTACTGTAGGAGTCCCCTCGAAGTCTACCTTTTGACGATGTACAGACCCAGCGTGTGACAGAGCTGCAGGAGTTCTGATCCATTGTTGTTGGTTGTTTTGTCATAGTTGTGTCTAGGGGGGGGGGGTATATTTGGTAGGGAATGCTGTCACCTCCAGGCTAGCGGTGTTTAACCCCCTTTGTGGTGAGAGTGTCAGGTTCTTGCCAGTTCTGGCATTTAAGTCACCACAGACTAGTACATGTTCCTGGGCCTGGAAATGGTTGATCTCCCCCTCTAGGATGGAAAAGCTGTCCTCATTAAAGTATGGGGATTCTAGTGAGGGGATATAGGTAGCAGACATGAGGACATTTTTCTCTGTTGAGATAATTTCCTTATTAATTTCTAGCCAGATGTAAAATCTTCCTGTTTTTGACAAATGTAATAGACTGGGTTAGGTCTGCTCTATACCACATTAGCATACCCCCTGAGTCTCTTCCCTGTTTCACACCTGGTAGTTTGGTGGATGGGACTACCAGCTCTCTGTAACCTAGAAGGCAACCAGTGGGTCCGTCTCCTCTATATCATGTTTCTTGTAGGACGACAATGTCAGGATTTCCAATTTATTTGATGAAGTCTGGGTTCCTGCTCTTTAGGTCAGATGACCTCAGACCTTGAGTATTCCAGGATGAGATAGTGAAACCTTTGTGTTCCAGAGTGTCTAGTGTTTCTCCCCCCCCCCCCAGTGAAGCCAGCAAAGAGAACATTCTAACAGACCCAGAATCACGATGGGGAGAGAGTGTGTGTCTTCAGTTTGGACATATTCTAAGTCCTGGCAACTCCGAGCTATAATCACCAGGCTGGGGGGGGGGTTATTGAACATGGTAGGCAACAAGTACAGGACAAAGCCAATCATCTGTGTTTGGTGCCCAGAGGCGAGTCTTGAAACGTGGCAGGCTTTACAATCACAGCAGGAGAGCAGACATGTTTGAGAGTGAAATATTTCAACGTATTGAAAGCATAATGGAACTGGTTGTACTTGACAGGCAGCAACAATAACAGTCATGTTGATGGGTGGTTAGGATGGAGGGCAGATGTTGGTCATTGTTGTTGTGTATAGTGTCAGGGGGGGTCCTTTCACACACGTATACACACACGTATACACACACACGCATGAACGCATACATGCACCCACACCCACACACGGTGAGTCCAGTCCAGATGTGCTCATTGTGTGTAGTGTCAGGGGGATTTGTGTTCAGGAGTCCAGGCTCAGGCTCGTGGGTGGCCCAAGAGGCAGCAAAACAATTTAGAAATATATACAGTATATATTATATATGTAGTATATATTTCGTATTTTATTACTGCCTGCTGCCAACCACAGGAGGACTCAGGACTCAGGACTGCCTGTTGCCTTCTGCTGCTCTGCTAATCATCAAATGGGGGGAGGAGAAGAGGTTGAGGGCCCTCAGATTAATAAAAAATACAAATAAAAACTGCATAATAAATAATTGTGTGAGTCAGGGACTGGGCCCAAGAGGCCCCCCAAAAAGACAGGGTGTTAAACAACCACGAGCTGCCAGAACAACTTCAATGGGCTTTGGCATAGATTTGACAAATAATAAAACCAAAGCTCCGGGGCCTATGTTTTCCTAATCCGGCCCTGCCTGGGGTACGTCCAAAATGACATGCCACTCTATGTAGGACATTTGTTTTGACCAGGGAATATGGTGCCATTCAGGACATAATCCTAGTCCTTTGTTTACCAAATTATTGTATGGAAAGCGGTGAACAATGGTTAGGGTAAGAGTGGGTACCCACTATGTCACACCAGCCTTGGCTTTGGCTCCCCCTCCCTTCCAGCTCAGTCATTTGGCGTCGTCCAGCCTTCAAGCTGCTGCCGAACCTGCTGCTGGCAAATGCCCTTCACCCATCAGGAGATGTTAGAACAGTCCACATTTACTACAGATTAAAGGCGTTTGCTAATACACTAGCTAGTTAGCTAGATAGTAAGTTAGTCTTAAAATTGGAACCACTAGTGTGCTGACAAAGGATGCAAGCTAGCAAACTTACCAGCGACTTAGCTAGAGACAGTACCTAAGTTCAAAGGTAAGATGACTAGGTAGCTAGCGTGTTAATTCCAAAAATGCTAACTAAACAAATTGCATGGAAATTATGTCATGTCGATGTTAGCTAGCTAGCTGGCAGATAACATTTGCATGCTAGCGAAGCTAACTAGCCAGTAAACGTGATCAACTTAGCTAGTCAACTATATCATGCCAAAAGATTATCTGTCAAGACCCGGTGCGAGAAACAGTCACTAATAATCAGCAGAACCCAGAAGATGAGGCAGACACAGCAGTACTAAAGATGGTGGTTTAATAAAAGAACAAGATCTTCAGGCAAAGAATATATATCCACAATGTCCAAAATAAAGCCAAAAGGCAAAAAATGGATATCTTCCAAAATACAAAGAAAATCCACAAAGTGGTAAGAACAGCAAGGGAAAAAACAAACCTCAAAAGACTAATCCAAAAAACACAAGAACAAAACCAGAGAACCTCTGGAAAATCCAACAAGAGAAAATATATGTTCACAACAAGGCTTGGGCTGGGGCTGGGTGCTAACATACAAACACTGAGCAAAGAACTGAGGAACACACAGGGTTTAAATACTAACAAGGGAACGACATACAGGTGCAAACAATAATTAGAGCAAGGAAAAAACAAAAGGTTCAAAAAAGGTGCAATGGGGACATCTAGTGACAAAAACCAGAACAGTCCTGGCCAAAACCTGACATTATCTCATGCTAAATCATCTAGCAGAATTTAAATATTAAAAAATAGAACTTTTAACATAGAACTTTTAACTGCTAACATTTCCTAGCTAACAGTAGCTACATAGGACAGAGGTGCTAGCAAACGTTAGCTATCTAGCTAGCTACTTAGCTAGCTGAGCAGCGTGCTACATCATCCAGCAGAACTCCTGTATCCAAAAAATAAACAAATTGCACTGAGAATTTACCCGCTATCCTCTATCAACATTTTTATCTAGTGAACAAGGTTACTTTCCCTCAATCTCTTCTGTCTGGCCCTTTGCACACTTATCATAGCCACATCCACACTGATTCTTCACAACGCACTGTTCCAGGTCATCTTTATTTCAAATGCGTGTCACAGATGGGCAGATTCTCTCCGAAACCAGAGAACCACCCTATTCATTCCTGGAATAAATAAATGCATCATTTGAGTTTCAAACGTGGGGAAAGACACAACATGGGAGTTGACCATTGGTCTGAAAACCAACTCTTTCTGTTCCTGGGACAGAGCAACAATACATCACTCCCAAAAGGGAGAAAATAACTATTGTTTAACTGTGCAACCATTAACAACAAGGTTGCATGATGAAACATAAGGGTTCAATATTATACGCAGTTGTAAGTGCAGAACGCATCGGAGTAGGATTCTATTGCATTGACAATTCAGGTCCATACTATTATGTGTGCCATAACCAATCAGTGCTGCAGTAGGCCTATATGCAAATAGCCCATTGCCATATATGGATCTGTGCCATTCACTTTGAACTGGACTGTTTTTACAGCATGAGCGGTCGTGGGTAGATGCGCTTGTTCTGAGCTCAAAGTAAGAGCTACACAGGGCCACATTTGTTTATATAATTTGCTAGTTAGTGAGTTAACAGCCCAGTTATAGATCATTTGTAGTCAGCAATGGGGGAGTGGTTTCTTCCTACAAGAGCACAAAACATGTGAATTTCTAAACATCTTTGAAAAGCCAGATGAAGAGCTTTTTTTGTCTAACAATAATGTTATTGGAAAAATGATGGATTATATTTTGTGAAGTGGTTTCATCCAAACAGCACAAGAGCATTTTCAGTCACCTCCTTGTCTGAAGGGTGTCAAGCTATTTTTATTTTTACAAAAGTCTCATGGAATATAGGCCTACATTGAACACCACACATTGGCTGCTACTGTAGGCTGAACGATAGCACAGCTATTACCATGTTTAAATGTTATGGGTGTCACGTATACGCCGAGAGTCATAAAGGTATTCAAGGTGACGATAGTTAAATAAAGGTTAAATGAAAAGAAAATGATGAAGTCCAGGTGTAAGGAAGATTTCCGGGGCCGGTCGTTAGTAGACCTGCGACATCGAGCACCAGAGCGGGGGATCAGGAGAAGGCATGACAGTGGGATGCATTTTCTCCTTTGTTTTTTGATGGTAGGTCACTCTGGTAGACCTACATTATGATCAAATAGCCACAGTAGCCCACTTGATGACTGTTAAAACTTTAACTTAAAGCGTGTATAGCCTCAGTGTTCACAGTAAACGTGCACCGGAAGTTGCACAGAATTTTCTCAATTGACCAAGTTTGCCCTCAACAGACCTGAAATTTGCTCAGTGATTTTTTTTTTTTTTTAGGGAACACTGATCCCTACGATTGTGTCGCTGAGTTGTCGTAGTGTTGCAACAAATGTACATTATCCCAGGAGCGTTAGAAGTCATAATGTAACTAACCTAATTTATGTCCCTCTCAGTCCCCTGAATGCCTCTGTCGATCATATAGCTATTGTATGCAGTAATCATGTGTGTATGAACTAGAGTTATACTGTTAGCACTGAGGTGGTGTGCCCTAGTAGGAAATTCGCTCAAACATAAAATATCACTGTCATGTCTACTTCTGATAAGCCGCTCAGTAAGACAATCACAACGTTCTAAAAACAGCCCGTATTGACATATGTAACCTAAGAAACAAGGTTCATGAAACTGATAACTAGCTAGTAACAGATGACATTTATACACGGACTATCACTGAAACTCACTTTGATAATATGACATTTGTAATGTCTTTATTGTTTTGAAACTTCTGTATGTGTAATGTTTACTGTTAATTTGCATTGTTTGTTTCACTTTTGTGTATTGTCTACCTCACTTGCTTTGGCAATGTTAACACATGTTTCCCATGCCAATAAAGCCCCTTGAATTGAACTGAATTGAATTAATACCTTTTATGATATAGTGGTAGGAAATACATTGTTATAACATCTACAGAAAATACAGGAATGCCAATGGCGGTGGTGTTGCAGTCTATTTTCAGAACCTCATTCCAACACAGCTTAGAGAGGATCTCATGTTGAATAGTCTTGAAGTAATATGGCTACAGGTTCATCTGGCTCATCTAAAGCCCATTCTGGTGGGAAGCTGCTATAGACCAACAAGTGCTAACAGTCAGTATCTGGATAATGTGAAATTCTTGATCATCTATGTGATATTTGTATATATTACGGGTCCCAGCCGCTCTTCCTGGGGTCCAGCATAATTAAGGCATTTATACAATTTAAAAAACATTACAATATATTCAAAACAGGTCTCACAACACATAGCCACAAGTATTAACAGAGAGGTATAATGACTGGCGGCTTTCATCAAGCTGCCCACTCACTCTGGTTCAGGTTATCAGTCTATTTACAAACAGCGCTGGAATGAAATTCACAAGTATTGATCACATCTTTACTAAATTTGCCACAAAATGACGTCCATGAGAAAAAATAAGTATTATCTGTAACAATGGAAAAACCTGCAGTAATTCTGTAAAAAACACTAACTTGTTCCTCCTCACAGTACATAACACTACAAGTTCCCATCACCTTGGTAGACATCCTGTCCCTCTTGTTGGTCTGGCCAGAGATTTATCAACGTCACATGTGATGTTTTCCCTTTTCGATGCACCGGGGGGAGAAAAATAATGATCCTTGCGTGGCGCATCCATCCCCTGCAGTGATCTCCTGTGATGTCTTCACAAACAGCATTCATGGCATCTAACAGAGACATCTGATCTTGTGCCCGATAGTCATATACTTTCCACCTCTATGCTGAAAGAAACTACTCTATCGGATTCAGGAATGGGGAGGATGGTAGAAGAAAGTCCATTGTTATCCTTTCATTCGCAGAAAACCATTCCTTAACTGTACTGCTGTACGCTGAACGTCAGGAAGCAAGTTCAGGGAGAGAATACATTTAATGAATGAATGAATGAAATAAACACGTAACACAAACAGCACACCGACATGAAACAGGAACAATGACAGCTGGGGAAGATACCAAAAGGAGTGACATTTATAGGGCAGGTAATCAAGGGGGTGATGGAGTCCAGGTGAGTGTCATTATGGGCCTAACGATGGTGACAGGTGTGCGCCCTAACGAGCAGCCTGGTGACCTAGAGGCCGGAGAGGGAACACAAGTGACAATAACAACGTTGGTTTGGTGGAAGCTGACATTATCCCACACAATTACATCATTTGTCAAATCTGGTCTAACTAAGCCTCTTTGGTGTTCTGGTGTTAGATCTCTGTAAAGTGTATTTAGGAAGGCCAGGAGAAGTTGGGTGTTATAGAGCCAATGTGTGGAATATGTGTTCTCACAGCATTCTCAGAAATGGCAGCCCACATTGTAATATTGCTCCCCACGTTGGCCTGGTGTGCCAATTGTGGCTCGGTGTCCAATGAGATTGCGGCCACGTCTCCTGCCTTTGGCCAGATTGAACCCAGCCTCGTCCACAGAAAACATGAATGTGGGTCATTTCATGTCCTTCCAGCTCCATTATTCTCTATATAGTAACACAGAAACAAAATATAAAGTTGGTTTTACACAGCCTGTTCTACAATCAGACAGTTTAGTAAAGTAGAAATGTTTTCTGTTCTTATGGGTATCTACAACTTCAATAAGCATAGACAGGCATCACTGAAGTACAGTAAAACTCCCTGTACTATATACCATGTGCACACCAATGGTTTACCTGGACATACTGATAACACAGCTCCTACCTGGACATACTGGTACCACAGCTCCTACCTGGACATCCTGGTACCACAGCTCCTACCTGGACATCCTGGTACCACAGCTCCTACCTGGACATCCTGGTACCACAGCTCCTACCTGGAGTTACTAGTACCACAGCTCCTACCTGGACATCCTGGTAACACAGCTCCTACCTGGACATCCTGGTACCACAGCTCCTACCTGGACATACTGGTACCACAGCTCCTACCTGGACATCCTGGTACCACAGCTCCTACCTGGACATACTGGTAACACAGCTCCTACCTGGACATCCTGGTACCACAGCTCCTACCTGGACATCCTGGTACCACAGCTCCTACCTGAACATCCTGGTACCACAGCTCCTACCTGGAGTTACTAGTACCACAGCTCCTACCTGGACATACTGGTAACACAGCTCCTACCTGGACATCCTGGTACCACAGCTCCTACCTTGACATACTGGTACCACAGCTCCTACCTGGACATACTGGTAACACAGCTCCTACCTGGACATCCTGGTAACACAGCTCCTACCTGGACATACTGGTACCACAGCTCCTACCTGGACATCCTGGTAACACAGCTCCTACCTGGACATCCTGGTAACACAGCTCCTACCTGGACATACTGGTACCACAGCTCCTACCTGGACATCCTGGTACCACAGCTCCTACCTGGACATACTGGTACCACAGCTCCTACCTGGACATCCTGGTAACACAGCTCCTACCTGGACATCCTGGTAACACAGCTCCTACCTGGACATACTGGTACCACAGCTCCTACCTGGACATCCTGGTACCACAGCTCCTACCTGGACATACTGGTAGCACAGCTCCTACCTGGACATCCTGGTACCACAGCTCCTACCTGGACATCCTGGTACCACAGCTCCTACCTGGACATCCTGGTAACACAGCTCCTACCTGGACATCCTGGTACCACAGCTCCTACCTGGACATCCTGGTAACACAGCTCCTACCGGGACATCCTGGTACCACAGCTCCTACCTGGACATCCTGGTACCACAGCTCCTACCTGGACATCCTGGTACCACAGCTCCTACCGGGACATCCTGGTACCACAGCTCCTACCTGGACATCCTGGTACCACAGCTCCTACCTGGACATCCTGGTACCACAGCTCCTACCTGGACATCCTGGTACCACAGCTCCTACCTGGACATACTGGTACCACAGCTCCTACCTGGACATACTGGTACCACAGCTCCTACCTGGACATCCTGGTAACACAGCTCCTACTTGGACATCCTGGTACCACAGCTCCTACCTGGACATCCTGGTAACACAGCTCCTACCTGGACATCCTGGTAACACATCTCCTACCTGGACACCCTGGTAACACAGCTCCTACCTGGACATCCTGGTACCGCAGCTCCTACCTGGACATACTGGTAACACAGCTCCTACCTGGACATACTGGTAACACAGCTCCTACCTGGACATACTGGTAACACAGCTCCTACCTGGACACCCTGGTAACACAGCTCATTCACTCTGTCACTATTCATTTCAAATGGCACCTTGTTGCTTCATAGTCATTTGATATATATTTTTTCAAAACTCTGTTGATAGTGGAAATGCTGACGGAATTGATATTTGCGAAGATATTGTTGTCATTTATGATTGCAGTTTGGATCTCTCTTAGCCTGATGGAATTGTTGGCTATGACCATGTTACAAACTTCTTGTTCTTGCTGATGGCTTGAATACTGCTGCTCTGCCACCAGCATGAGGCCGTTGTGCAGTCCTCTATATGACATGTATAATTCACAAATAGATGATGTTACATATAGTATATTGTATTCAAATTGTGCTGAACTACTGTATTACTGTACTACTGTACTACTGTATTACTGTATTACTGTACTACATTTACATTTACATTTAACTACTGTATTACTGTACTACTGTATTACTGTATTACTGTACTACTGTACTACTGTATTACTGTACTACTGTATTACTGTATTACTGTATTACTGTACTACTGTATTACTGTACTACTGTACTACTGTACTACTGTATTACTGTACTACTGTATTACTGTACTACTGTACTACTGTATTACTGTATTACTGTACTACTGTATTACTGTATTACTGTATTACTGTATTACTGTATTACTGTACTACTGTATTACTGTACTACTGTATTACTGTACTACTGTACTACTGTACTACTGTACTACTGTATTACTGTACTACTGTATTACTGTACTACTGTACTACTGTATTACTGTACTACTGTATTACTGTACTACTGTACTACTGTATTACTGTATTACTGTACTACTGTATTACTGTATTACTGTACTACTGTACTACTGTATTACTGTATTACTGTACTACTGTATTACTGTACTACTGTACTACTGTACTACTGTATTACTGTATTACTGTACTACTGTACTACTGTACTACTGTATTACTGTATTACTGTACTACTGTATTACTGTACTACTGTATTACTGTATTACTGTACTACTGTATTACTGTATTACTGTATTACTGTACTACTGTATTACTGTATTACTGTACTACTGTATTACTGTACTACTGTACTACTGTATTACTGTATTACTGTATTACTGTACTACTGTATTACTGTATTACTGTATTACTGTACTACTGTATTACTGTATTACTGTATTACTGTACTACTGTATTACTATATTACTGTATTACTGTATTACTGTACTACTGTACTACTGTATTACTGTATTACTGTACTACTGTATTACTGTACTACTGTATTACTGTATTACTGTATTTCTGTATTACTGTACTACTGTATTACTGTATTACTGTACTACTGTATTACTGTACTACTGTACTACTGTATTACTGTATTACTGTATTACTGTATTACTGTACTACTGTATTACTGTATTACTGTATTACTGTACTACTGTATTACTGTATTACTGTATTACTGTACTACTGTATTACTGTACTACTGTACTACTGTATTACTGTATTACTGTATTACTGTACTACTGTATTACTGTATTACTGTATTACTGTATTACTGTACTACTGTATTACTGTATTACTGTATTACTGTACTACTGTACTACTGTATTACTGTATTACTGTATTACTGTACTACTGTACTACTGTATTACTT
>NC_074674.1:43185422-43200422 GCF_029448725.1 Salvelinus fontinalis | reverse complement strand
GTGCAGGGGTCTCAGTTAGAACATACACACACACATAAACACACATACACACGCTGCCTACACACACACTGACACACAAACAAACAAAAACACACACACACACACACTCTTAAGGTTGCGTACACACACACACTCGCCTCAGCAGATGGTTTAAATCTTTCGGCCCTGATCAGCCCATTAGACCAATAAATAAATAGCATGACTCATCACGCTGAGACGAATCAGAAACAGAGGCTGCAGCGTTACCATGGAGTTACCATGGAGCTGCGGGTGCGATCAACAGTTTCACCCGTTATTGGTCCAATTAGCCCAAATTAAGGAAAGGGCCAGGGAGCTGATTGGATGAGGGAGCTTTTACGTAAAATGTGGAGTGGAGATATTCATGGGAATGATATGATATTCTAAAATCTAAACGTTCTGTTATAACAAATGTCCCAGAGGTCTGGGTGAGATATATGGGGGCAGCAGGTAGCCTAGTGGTTAGAGCGTAGAGGAGGCAGGTAGCCTAGTGGTTAGAGCGTAGAGGCGGCAGGTAGCCTAGTGGTTAGAGCGTAGACCATAGTGAGGTGGTTCTGTTGATGTAACCATAGTGACCATAATGAGATGGTTCTGTTGATGTGACCATAGTGAGGTGGTTCTGTTGACGTAACCATAGTGACCATAGTGAGGTGGTTCTGTTGATGTAACCATAGTGACCATAGTGAGATGGTTCTGTTGATGTGACCATAGTGACTCTCATTTGCAGCAACGACCTGGGGAATAGTAACAGGGGAGAGGAGGGGGATGAATGAGCCAATTGTAAACTGGGGATTATTAGGTGACCCTGTAACTTCTGTTGTTAACTCTCTCTCTCATTGCTCATCAGAGAAAGAGAGTTGTGTTAACGGATCTCTCTGATTAGTCTATTATAACTTAACTTTACATTTATTTTTTAAGTTTAGATTGCTTTTATTGGAGGGACAACTTTACTGCTGCGGCCTTCATAACAACCCCCCAAAGTAAACATGTATAGTCACCAAAGGTAGTTCACCATATGGGGAATATGATGTAATTTATACAGAGAATATGACGTGATTCATACACAGAAAATCCAATGGCTTTGCAATGTTGTTCTTCTCAGACCATTTTAAAAAATGAAGATATATGATCACACAGGTAATAGATAATGAGTTATATTACTTGTGCTGCTGCCATGTTATGTTGCTACCATATTGTTGTCATGTTGTGTTGCTACCATGCTGTGTTGTCATGTTGTGTTGTTACCATGCTGTGTTGTCATGTTGTGTTGCTACCGTGCTGTGTTGTCATGTTGTGTTGTTACCATGCTGTGTTGTCATGTTGTGTTGCTACCGTGCTGTGTTGTCATAACCATTAGGGTTAAATGCAAGAAACTGACCTGAGATCAATGTTTGAGGGTAACGCCATCCTGTTTGGCCATCAAGTAATACAACAGCACCACCTTCAGGACATTAGAGAGAACTGCATGGAACTCAAGGACTGGTGGTACAGAACGGGGACAGATTTATTCTATCAACTTTTTGTCACAATCAGTCCTCGTCCTTATCTTCCTCCTTTATTGTCATAATCAGACCTGGCCAAGTTGTGAACTTAAAGGAATCTAAACATTAGTTTGGAATCTGTTAGAGCTGTTATGGTAAATCTGGAACCTAATATGAGTATAATTATATAGTAAAATGTATGTTTTTAAACCCCCAAAAAACGTAATTTAAATGTGTTTGTTAGATTGAATAACATTATATTTGTTTATCTCCATTGATTCCATTGTGTTTCTCCAAACAGGAAGCAAACAGGAAGCAAACAGATTTCAAACAAGAAGAAAACAGATTCCAAACAGGAAGCAAACAGATTCCAAGGACCTGTTGTAGAGGCCATGCAGATACCATGCGTGCCACACACAAACACACACACACCCACACACACACACACACACACACACACACACACACACACACACTGTATATACACACACATACTGTATACACACATACACACACACACACTGTATATACACACACATAGTGTATACACACATACACACACACACACACACTGTACATATACACATACACACACACTGTATACACACACACAAACACTGGATACATACACACACACACACATACACTATATACACACATACTGTATATACACACACATACTGTATATATATACACACACATACTGTATATACACACACACACAGTATATATACACACATACACATACACACTGTATATATACACAGTGGTTAGAGTGTAGAGGAGGCGGGTAGCCTAGTGGTTAGAGTGTAGAGGAGGCAGGTAGCCTGGTGGTTAGAGTGTAGAGGAGGCAGGTAGCCTAGTGGTTAGAGCGTAGAGGAGGCAGGTAGCCTAGTGGTTAGAGTGTAGAGGAGGCAGGTAGCCTAGTGGTTAGAGTGTAGGGGCGGTAGGTAGTCTAGTGGTTAGAGCGTTGGACCAGTAACCGAAAGGTTGCTAGATCAAATCCCAAAGCTGACAAGGTAAAAATCTGTCGTTCTTCCCCTGAACAGTTAACCCACTGTTCCTAAGCCGTCATTGTAAATAAGTATTTGTTCTTAAATGACTTGCCTGGTTAAATAATACAAATATATTCAACCTAAGACGGTTTCTCTAATTTTGATGTGACCATAGTGAGATGGTTTTGTTGATGTTACCATAGTGACCATAGTGAGGTGGTTCTGTTGACGTTACCATAGTGACCATAGTGAGGTGGTTCTGTTGATGTAACCATAGTGACCATAGTGAGATGGTTCTGTTGATGTAACCATAGTGACCATAGTGAGATGGTTCTGTTGATGTGACCATAGTGACCATAGTGATATGGTTCTGTTGATGTAACCATAGTGACCATAGTGAGATGGTTCTGTTGATGTGACCATAGTGACCATAGTGAGGTGGTTTTGTTGATGGGACCATAGTGACCATAGTGAGGTGGTTCTGTTGATGTAACCATAGTGACCATAGTGAGGTCGTTCTGTTGATGTGACCATAGTGACCATAGTGAGGTGGTTCTGTTGATGTTACCATAGTGACCATAGTGAGGTGGTTCTGTTGATGTGACCATAGTGACCATAGTGAGATGGTTCTGTTGATGTTACCATAGTGACCATGGTGAGATGGTTCTGTTGATGTTACCATAGTGACCATAGTGAGATGGTTCTGTTGATGTTACCATAGTGACCATAGTGAGGTGGTTCTGTTGATGTTACCATAGTGACCATAGTGAGATGGTTCTCTTGATGTGACCATAGTGACCATAGTGAGATGGTTCTGTTGATGTTACCATAGTGACCATAGTGAGATGGTTCTCTTGATGTGACCATAGTGACCATAGTGAGGTGGTTCTGTTGATGTGACCATAGTGACCATAGTGAGATAGTTTTGTTGATGGGACCATAGTGACCATAGTGAGGTGGTTCTGTTGATGTTACCATAGTGACCATAGTGAGGTGGTTCTGTTGATGTGACCATAGTGACCATAGTGAGATGGTTCTGTTGATGTGACCATAGTGAGATGGTTCTGTTGATTTGACCATAGTGACCATAGTGAGATGGCTCTGTTGATGTGACCATAGTGACCATAGTGAGATGGTTCTGTTGATGTGACCATAGTGACCATAGTGAGGTGGTTCTGTTGATGTTACCATAGTGACCATAGTGAGATGGTTCTGTTGATGTGACCATAGTGACCATAGTGAGGTGGTTCTGTTGATGTTACCATAGTGACCATAGTGAGATGGTTCTGTTGATGTAACCATAGTGACCATAGTGAGATGGTTCTTTTGATGTAACCATAGTGACCATAGTGAGATGGATCTGTTGATGTGACCATAGTGAGGTGGTTCTGTTGATGTTACCATAGTGAGATGGTTCTGTTGATGTGACCATAGTGACCATAGTGAGATGGTTCTGTTGATGTTACCATAGTGACCATAGTGAGGTGGTTCTGTTGATGTTACCATAGTAACCATAGTGAGATGGTTCTGTTGATGTGACCATAGTGACCATAGTGACCATAGTGAGATGGTTCTGTTGATGTTACCATAGTGACCATAGTGAGATGGTTCTGTTGATGTGACCATGGTGAGATGGTTCTGTTGATGTTACCATAGTGACCATAGTGAGATGGTTCTGTTGATGTTACCATAGTGACCATAGTGAGATGGTTCTGTTGATGTAACCATAGTGACCATAGTGAGGTGGTTCTGTTGATGTGACCATAGTGACCATAGTGAGATGGTTCTGTTGATGTGACCATAGTGACCATAGTGAGATGGTTCTGTTGATGTGACCATAGTGACCATAGTGAGGTGGTTCTGTTGATGTGACCATAGTGACCATAGTGAGGGGGTTCTGTTGATGTGACCATAGTGACCATAGTGAGGTGGTTCTGTTGATGTTACCATAGTGAGTTGGTTCTGTTGATGTGACCATAGTGACCATAGTGAGGTGGTTCTGTTGATGTAACTATAGTGACCATAGTGAGATGGTTCTGTTGATGTAACCATAGTGACCATAGTGAGGTGGTTCTGTTGATGTGACCATAGTGAGTTGGTTCTGTTGATGTGACCATAGTGACCATAGTGAGATGGTTCTGTTGATGTGACCATAGTGAGGTGGTTCTGTTGATGTCAACATAGTGACCATAGTGAGATGGTTCTGTTGATGTAACCATAGTGACCATAGTGAGGTGGTTCTGTTGATGTTACCATAGTGAGTTGGTTCTGTTGATGTGACCATAGTGACCATAGTGAGGTGGTTCTGTTGATGTAACTATAGTGACCATAGTGAGATGGTTCTGTTGATGTAACCATAGTGACCATAGTGAGGTGGTTCTGTTGATGTGACCATAGTGAGTTGGTTCAGTTGATGTGACCATAGTGAGCATAGTGAGGTGGTTCTGATGATGTGACCATAGTGAGGTGGTTCTGTTGATGTAACCATAGTTACCATAGTGAGGTGGTTCTGTTGATGTAACCATAGTGAGGGGGTTCTGTTGATGTGACCATAGTGACCATAGTGAGATGGTTCTGTTGATGTAACCATAGTGACCATAGTGAGGTGGTTCTGTTGATGTGACCATAGTGAGGTGGTTCTGTTGATGTAACCATAGTGACCATAGTGAGGTGGTTCTGTTGATGTAACCATAGTGACCATAGTGAGGTGGTTCTGTTGATGTGACCATAGTGAACATAGTGAGGTGGTTCTGTTGATGTAACCATAGTGACCATAGTGAGGTGGTTCTGTTGATGTGACCATAGTGAACATAGTGAGGTGGTTCTGTTGATGTGACCATAGTGACCATAGTGAGATGGTTCTGTTGATGTGACCATAGTGAGGATGTTCTGTTGATGTAACCATAGTGACCATAGTGAGGTGGTTCTGTTGATGTTACCATAGTGACCATAGTGAGGTGGTACTGTTGATGTGACCATAGTGACCATAGTGAGTTGGTTCTGTTGATGTGACCATAGTGAGGTGGTTCTGTTGATGTGACCATCGTGAGGTGGTTCTGTTGATGTAACCATAGTGACCATAGTGAGGTGGTTCTGTTGATGTTACTATAGTGACCATAGTGAGGTGTTTCTGTTGATGTGACCATAGTGACCATAGTGAGTTGGTTCTGTTGATGTGACCATCGTGAGGTGGTTCTGTTGATGTAACCATAGTGACCATAGTGAGGTGGTTCTGTTGATGTAACCATAGTGACCATAGTGAGGTGTTTCTGTTGATGTAAACATAGTGACCATAGTGAGGTGGTTCTGTTGATGTTACCATAGTGACCATAGTGAGGTGGTTCTGTTGATGTGACCATAGTGACCATAGTGAGGGGGTTCTGTTGATGTGACCATAGTGACCATAGTGAAGTGGTTCTGTTGATGTTACCATAGTGAGTTGGTTCTGTTGATGTGACCATAGTGACCATAGTGAGGTGGTTCTGTTGATGTAACTATAGTGACCATAGTGAGATGGTTCTGTTGATGTAACCATAGTGACCATAGTGAGGTGGTTCTGTTGATGTGACCATAGTGAGTTGGTTCTGTTGATGTGACCATAGTGACCATAGTGAGATGGTTCTGTTGATGTGACCATAGTGAGATGGTTCTGTTGATGTCAACATAGTGACCATAGTGAGGTGGTTCTGTTGATGTTACCATAGTGAGTTGGTTCTGTTGATGTGACCATAGTGACCATAGTGAGGTGGTTCTGTTGATGTAACTATAGTGACCATAGTGAGATGGTTCTGTTGATGTAACCATAGTGACCATAGTGAGGTGGTTCTGTTGATGTGACCATAGTGAGTTGGTTCAGTTGATGTGACCATAGTGAGCATAGTGAGGTGGTTCTGATGATGTGACCATAGTGAGGTGGTTCTGTTGATGTAACCATAGTTACCATAGTGAGGTGGTTCTGTTGATGTAACCATAGTGAGGGGGTTCTGTTGATGTGACCATAGTGACCATAGTGAGATGGTTCTGTTGATGTAACCATAGTGACCATAGTGAGGTGGTTCTGTTGATGTGACCATAGTGAGGTGGTTCTGTTGATGTAACCATAGTGACCATAGTGAGGTGGTTCTGTTGATGTAACCATAGTGACCATAGTGAGGTGGTTCTGTTGATGTGACCATAGTGAACATAGTGAGGTGGTTCTGTTGATGTAACCATAGTGACCATAGTGAGGTGGTTCTGTTGATGTGACCATAGTGAACATAGTGAGGTGGTTCTGTTGATGTGACCATAGTGACCATAGTGAGATGGTTCTGTTGATGTGACCATAGTGAACATAGTGAGGTGGTTCTGTTGATGTAACCATAGTGACCATAGTGAGGTGGTTCTGTTGATGTAACCATAGTGAACATAGTGAGGTGGTTCTGTTGATGTGACCATAGTGACCATAGTGAGGTGGTTCTGTTGATGTGACCATAGTGAGTTGGTTCAGTTGATGTGACCATAGTGACCATAGTGAGATGGTTCTGTTGATGTGACCATAGTGAGGATGTTCTGTTGATGTAACCATAGTGACCATAGTGAGGTGGTTCTGTTGATGTTACCATAGTGACCATAGTGAGTTGGTTCTGTTGATGTGACCATAGTGAGGTGGTTCTGTTGATGTGACCATCGTGAGGTGGTTCTGTTGATGTAACCATAGTGACCATAGTGAGGTGGTTCTGTTGATGTTACTATAGTGACCATAGTGAGGTGTTTCTGTTGATGTGACCATAGTGACCATAGTGAGTTGGTTCTGTTTTTGTGACCATAGTGAACATAGTGAGGTGGTTCTGTTGATGTGACCATAGTGAGGTGGTTCTGTTGATGTAACCATAGTGACCATAGTGAGGTGGTTCTGTTGATGTAACCATAGTGACCATAATGAGTTGGTTCTGTTGATGTAACCATAGTGACCATAGTGAGGTGGTTCTGGCCCTTGCGTATATTAGAGAAAGGCATTTTCCTGTGTTTGTGTACAGTGACTGATCGTGTACAAGCCAAAAGCCCAAACCGTCACACCTCTTTTTCCATGCTTCACAGTGGGAACCACACATGTGGAGATAATCCGTTCACCTACTCTGCGTCTCACAAAGACACGGCAGTTGGAACCATCAGTATATCACAGGGTAGCTAGAGACCATCACTATATCACAGGGTAGCTGACTCCATCAGGATACCACAGGGTAGCTAGACTCCATCAGGATACCACAGGGTAGCTAGAGTCCATCAGTATATCACAGGGTAGCTAGAGTCCATCACTATATCACAGGGTAGATACAATCCATCAGTATATCACAGGGTAGCTAGAATCCATCAGTATACCACAGGGTAGCTAGAGTCCATCAGTATATCACAGGGTAGATAGAATCCATCAGGATATCACAGGGTAGCTAGAATCCATCAGTATACCACAGGGTAGCTAGAGTCCATCAGGATACCACAGGGTAGCTAGAATCCATCAGGATACCACAGGGTAGCTAGAATCCATCAGGATATCACAGGGTAGCTAGAATCCATCAGTATACCACAGGGTAGCTAGAGTCCATCAGTATACCACAGGGTAGCTAGAATCCATCAGGATATCACAGGGTAGCTAGAATCCATCAGGATATCACAGGGTAGCTAGAATCCATCAGGATATCACAGGGTAGCTAGAATCCATCAGGATATCACAGGGTAGCTAGAATCCATCAGTATACCACAGGGTAGCTAGAATCCATCAGGATATCACAGGGTAGCTAGAATCCATCAGTATACCACAGGGTAGCTAGAATCCATCAGGATATCACAGGGTAGCTAGAATCCATCAGGATATCACAGGGTAGCTAGAATCCATCAGGATAGCACAGGGTAGCTAGATGCCATCAGGATATCACAGGGTAGCTAGAGTCCATCAGGATAGCACAGGGTAGCTAGAGTCCATCAGTTTATCACAGGGTAGCTAGAGTCCATCAGGATACCACAGGGTAGCTAGAGTCCATCAGGATACCACAGGGTAGCTAGAGTCCATCAGGATATCACAGGGTAGCTAGAATCCATCAGTATACCACAGGGTAGCTAGAGTCCATCAGGATATCACAGGGTAGCTAGAGTCCATCAAGATATCACAGGGTAGCTAGAGTCCATCAGTATACCACAGGGTAGTTAGAGTCCATCAGTTTATCACAGGGTATCTAGAATCCATCAGGATACCACAGGGTAGCTAGAGTCCATCAGGATATCACAGGGTAGCTAGAATCCATCAGTATACCACAGGGTAGTTAGAGTCCATCAGTTGATCACAGGGTAGCTAGAATCCATCAGTATATCACAGGGTAGCTAGAGTCCATCAGTATATCACAGGGTAGCTAGAATCCATCAGGATATCACAGGGTAGCTAGAATCCATCAGGATATCACAGGGTAGCTAGAATCCATCAGTATATCACAGGGTAGCTAGAATCCATCAGGATATCACAGGGTAGCTAGAGTCCATCAGTATATCACAGGGTAGCTAGAGTCCATCAGTATACCACAGGGTAGCTAGAGTCCATCAGGATATCACAGGGTAGCTAGAGTCCATCAGGATATCACAGGGTAGCTAGAGTCCATCAGTATACCACAGGGTAGTTAGAGTCCATCAGTTTATCACAGGGTAGCTAGAATCCATCAGGATACCACAGGGTAGCTAGAGTCCATCAGGATATCACAGGGTAGCTAGAATCCATCAGTATACCACAGGGTAGTTAGAGTCCATCAGTTTATCACAGGGTAGCTAGAATCCATCAGTATATCACAGGGTAGCTAGAGTCCATCAGTATATCACAGGGTAGCTAGAATCCATCAGGATATCACAGGGTAGCTAGAATCCATCAGGATATCACAGGGTAGCTAGAATCCATCAGTATATCACAGGGTAGCTAGAATCCATCAGGATATCACAGGGTAGCTAGAATCCATCAGTATATCACAGGGTAGCTAGAGTCCATCAGTATACCACAGGGTAGCTAGAGTCCATCAGGAAAGCACAGGTTTATTTAGTTGGCCATTGCAATGGAACCAATGGAAAAAGTCACAAAAGTCCAAACTCTAAGCTATGCCACCCCATGTTGACCTGTGTATTTGACCCCAGTATAGAGTCCATACTGACCTGTGCTGACCTGTGTATTTGACCCCAGTATAGAGTCCATACTGACCTGTGTTGACCTGTGTATTTGACCCCAGTATCGAGTCCATTACTGACCTGTGCTGACCTGTGTATTTGACCCCAGTATAGAGTCCATACTGACCGGTGTTGACCTGTGTATTTGACCCCAGTATAGAGTCCATACTGACCTGTGTTGACCTGTGTATTTGACCCCAGTATAGAGTCCATACTGACTGGTGTTGACCTGTGTATTTGACCCCAGTATAGAGTCCATACTGACCGGTGTTGACCTGTGTATTTGACCCCAGTATAGAGTCCATACTGACCTGTGCTGACCTGTGTATTTGACCCCAGTATAGAGTCCATACTGACCTGTGTTGACCTGTGTATTTGACCCCAGTATAGAGTCCATACTGATCTGTGTTGACCTGTGTATTTGACCCCAGTATAGAGTCCATACTGACCGGTGTTGATCTGTGTATTTGACCCCAGTATAGAGTCCATACTGACCTGTGTATTTGACCCCAGTATAGAGTCCATACTGACCTGTGCTGACCTGTGCATTTGACCCCAGTATAGAGTCCATACTGACCTGTGCTGACCTGTGTATTTGACCCCTGTATAGAGTCCATACTGACCTGGTTTTTAATGTATCTGCCAGCTGGTACCATGGAACCAATGGGAAAGTCCCCAAAAGTGTAAATTTCAGCGCACCTCAAAAACCTTTCAAATGAGCTACTTGACACAGAGATGGAAGAGGAAGCGAGACATTTCATAAAGCTAATTTTTTCGGGTTCATATACAGTCGATGAACTAAGTAGACCAGACGACAGAGCCAGCTCCTATTGCATTGGTGCCTATGGGAGAACACCTCTTAAAAGTAGACTGGAACTGTGAGAGGGGGAAAAAGCAATGGTAAACGGCCTGAGTAAGACATCTTCATTTATCCACCATCTTTGTTTGACCTATGTCTTTGACCTATGCCACCTGTGGCCTCTTCTTCTCTATCTATGACCCCTAGCTACAGTATATGTGTACATCATTATTAACAAGGCAGTTAACCCACTGTTCCTGGGCCGTAATTGAAAATATAGGCCGTCATTGAAAATAAGAATTTGTTCTTAACTAACTTGCCTAGTTAAATAAAGGTAAAATGCAAAAAAATACAAAAACAATATCATTAATCCTGAGAGAATTTGTCCTGCACTGCCCTCTAGTGTTCATCCATGTAACATCTCCTCTCAGTCTGTGATGCAAGTTTATAAGGCCCTGTAACTTCTGTTGTTAACTCTCTCTCTCATTGCTCATCAGAAAAAGAGAGTTGTGTTAACTGATCTCTCTGATTAGTCTATTATAACTTAACTTTACATTTATTTTTTAAGTTTAGATTCCTTTTATTGGAGGGACAACTTTACTGCTGCGGCCTTCATAACAACAAAGCCTGTGATTGGCTTACCAGGTAAGTAGTTTAAGTTTGAGTCAGATTCCTTTTTTTATGTGTGCACTGATCGAAAAAATAATCCAATCCAACATGAAGGCCCCGTACAGGGTAACAAGGCATACCAGTTACCTAGTAAATTGCCTAGGATTACAAAGGATCTATACTTTTCAAACACACCTCACTGATTTCTTTGGTCAAAATGTATCTAATACGATATAGTCCTAAACTATTGAGAACTGATTAGGCCTATCAGTCTATACCAGTGGTTCGCAACCTTTTTTGGTTACTGTACCACCAACTGAATGTACCCCTCCATGTGCATTTTATCAGTAGGCCTATGGCAGTGGAGGCTGCTGATGGGAGGACGGATCATAATAATGTCTGGAATGGAGTCAATGGAATGGCAACAAACACATGAAAGACGTGGTTTCCATGTGGATGATACCACCCCATTTATTCCATTCCAGACATTATTATGAGCCGTCCTCCCCTCAGCAGGCTCCACTGGCCACTGTGGATAGGCCAAGGTCCTAGTACCACTGGTTGTGAAGCACTGGTCTTATTTTATTTATTTATTTAACCTTTACATAACTAGGCAAGTCAGAAAGAACAAATTATTATTTACAATGACGGTCTACCCCGGCCAAACCCGGACGACGCTGGGCCAATTGTGCGCCCCCCTATGGGACTCCCAATCACGGCCGGTTGTGATACAGCCTGGAATCGAACCCGGGTCTGTAGTGACGCCTTTAGCACTGAGATGCCGATCCACTCGGGAGCACCTAATCTTTACTACAGTGTGTGCACATTTGTCTCTCAATGTGTAGCTAAAATAAAATGTCACAATATAACAACCAATATGTTTATCTTATTGAAATATAAAACAGTTATAACGTTACAAAATAAAAGTATATATCCCAGTTATTCCTGAATGAAAATGTTACACAGGAGAGCATCCCAGGGTTCCGCCCACTACCTTAACCGGAAGTTTGGCTTTTGTTGTCACACTGGAAGAAAATGGCTGCTGCTGTGAGTTTTTTTTCAATGAAGGCACTGAAATAATATCTTGTTTCTTGCATTGGAGTTACGATCTATAATAATGCAACACATAAGGCAAGTCCATCCTAATGTTTAAGATTGAAGCTTTTTCATGCGTTTGTGTCTCAGCCGTTGTATTGCTAGCTAACTTTGGCAGCTTCCCAAGAAGCAAGCTAGCGATGCTAACGTTAGCCGGCTAGCCAGCCAGCGAGCTTGTTGCTGTGAACAAATCGCTTGTCTATGAGCATAAAGCTAACTGGGTTTCATTGAAAACAACGCTGTTCCGTCAATGTGTATGGATAGAAACTGGGTGACATTTCACAGCCATATATATTGTGCATCAATTGTTGATTATTTGCCAAATCGCCACACGGACATAATGATATTACTTAGCACTATGGTAGCTAGCGCTTACCAACCCGCTCAAACGGTGGTTGCCTGTCGTTTTGCTGCTGCTGTTGACTGTGTGTAGACTAGGTTTGACCCGGGCCGTGTGTGTACAGGGTTTGAATGGTCACTATATGGAGGTGACGGTGTGGGGCTAAGGACAGCTAAGTCTCCTGCTGACCATCACTCACCAAAATACCGGTTGGCAGACCACCATGGTAAGCATCTCTATCCACCTATCCCTTAATATATATATAAACATCTATTTATCCCTCTATCCATTGATCTATCTGTCGATTCATCACTATATTTGTCTATCTATACGTCTATGAGTCTATCTGTCCCTCTATTGATGAATCTATCAGTGTATCGAGCCATCTGTCTATCCGTCCCTCTACCTATACATCTATCCATTCATCTCTGATCTGTCTCTGCGCGGATTGATACACGTTAGGCTGCATCAAATCCGGCTGTGATTAGGCGGCGCACAATTGGCCTCGGGTTTGGCCTGTGTAGGCCTTCCATTGTAAATAAGAATTTGTTTTTAACTGACTTGCCTAGTTTAATAAAGGTTAAATATTTTTTTAAAGACAGTACACATGTACTACTCGTTGTCCGTGTTGACGCTTCTGTTTCCATTGTGAAGTGTGTGTGTGTGTGTGTGTGTGTGTGTGTGTGTGTGTGTGTGTGTGTGTGTGTGTGTGTGTGTGTGTGTGTGTGTGTGTGTGTGTGTGTGTGTGTGTGTGACCATGGGCTAATTACAGTAGTAGGATAGACCCTTTTCTAAAGCTGTTTTGATCAGTAGTGTAAATCATTTCTCCATCGCCCAGTAAAGCCTAGTGACGAACAATAACGGATGACTAATGTTCTATTTGCAGCAACACGTTTTGGAATATGCATTGGATCGGGCTGAGGTAAGACTTTTGTCTATTTACTCTACATGAACAAGGTGATTACAAGTGTGTGTGTGTGTTTGTCTATAGGTGTTCATGCATATACACCTGACATTGATGTATTTCATCTTCTTCAGTACATTGTTGAAAGTGCTCGTCAAAGGCCAGCGAAGAGGAGAGCCTCATCCGGAGGGAAGAAGAGTTTATACCAGAAACTATACGAGCTCTACATCGAAGAGTGTGACAAAGAACCAGAGCTCAAGGTAACCAATAGAAGTCAGAGTAGGTCGTATAGAAAGCATTTGACAGACCTAATCATTGGACCCATTGACCTGTAGCTTGTGTTCATTAGGGCACACTGTAGCAAAATGTTTTGTAACAGAAAACGAAAGCCAGGGTTCTTATTGGACAAGTTCACATCCGAAGCTACGTAGGAATGATGAATTGAATCATTATTAATAAACTCATACCATTTATTGTTACTGTTTATTGATTTCCTGTTATGTGTAGAAGCTGCGTAGGAATGTGAACCTGCTGGAGAAGCTAATGTGTCAAGAGTCCGTGTCGTGTCTGGTCGTCAACCTCTACCCTGGCAACCAGGGATATTCCCTCATGCTCCGCGGCAAGAATGGATCTGGTGAGAGCCCTATCGATCAATCACTTTATCAATTTATCAAATATTCACAATTAAGGTACTTGTCGTGCAACATGTCCAAGGTAAACTCTGTCCTGCATAAATCACTGCTATGTAGCTAGTATTGTAAACTCAGCCAAAAAAGAAACATCCTCTCACTGTCAACTGCGTTTATTTTCAACAAACTTAACATGTGTAAATATTTGTATGAATATAACAAGATTCAACAACTGAGACATAAACTGAACAAGTTCCACAGACATGTGACTAACAGAAATGGAATAATGTGTCCCTGAACAAAGGGGGAGGTCAAAATCAAAAGTAACAGTCAGTATCTGGTGTGGCCACCAGCTGCATTAAGTACTGCAGTGCATCTCCTCCTCATGGACTGCACCAGATTTGCCAGTTCTTGCTGTGAGATGTTACCCCACTCTTCCACCAAGGCACCTGCAAGTTCCCGGACATTTCTGGGGGGAATGGCCCTAGCCCTCACCCTCCGATCCAACAGGTCCCAGACGTGCTCAATGGGATTGAGATCCGGGCTCTTCGCTGGCCATGGCAGAACACTGACATTCCTGTCTTGCAGGAAATCACGCATAGAACGAGCAGTATGCCTGGTGGCATTGTCATGCTGGAGGATTATGTCAGGATGAGCCTGCAGGAAGGGTACCACATGAGGGAGGAGGATGTCTTCCCTGTAACGCACAGTGTGGAGATTGCCTGCAATGACAACAAGCTCAGTCCAATGATGCTGTGACACACCGCCCCAGACCATGACGGACCCTCCACCTCCAAATTGATCCCGCTCCAGAGTACAGGCCTTGGTGTAATGCTCATTCCTTCGACGATAAACGTGAATCCGACCATCACCCCTGGTGAGACAAAACCGCGACTCGTCAGTGAAGAGCACTTTTTGCCAGTCCTGTCTGGTCCAGAGACGGTAGGTTTGTGC